>NC_056606.1:17391736-17524236 GCF_018340385.1 Cyprinus carpio | reverse complement strand
CCTCTTCACTCTGAGAGGTTGAACTGTGACCTCAGTCTGATCAGCATTCAGCAGGCACTTCACTGCAGTCTGGTGTATTTGAACTACAGATCTGCTCAGTCAAGAACTGTGCATGTCTTTGAAATGCTGTAATTGTGCTGCTGAACTCACTCCGCAGGCCGATGTGCTCTTCCTGTAGTGTGGGAGTGCCTGGCAAAGTGTACGGGGCCGTGGCGGGTGCTGCCCCAGGGGTCCGTGTGGAGAGAGTGGGCGAGCGAGATGGAGAGTCCTCACAACCGTTCCCATTAATCTGGACATTCAGAAACAGCTTGTTTTTCTTCACACACCTAAGAATAATAAAAGACGGTTAATGTCAATTATTCGACTGATATCTGGCTAATTTGGAATTAATTGCACAAGTTTAGCCTGCTCGGTCAATTCTTCATGAAACATGAACATGCACATTTCCTGTTTTAAAAAATATTTCTGTCAATTTGGAGGAAATAAACATTTATTCAATGCCAAATGCATTTATGCCTCAAAAAATCAATTTATAATAATAAAAAAAATAATAATCTATCCCCTCTCTCTTCTTCTTCCTCTCCTCACAAATAACAAATAACATATAACAAAATAAAATAAAATAAAATAAAATAATATAATATAAAAAAAAAACATAGATATATAACATTGCATATAGTTTGGAAATTGATGTTTCCATGTACAGTATGCTGGACACTTGTTAGCTGATTTCCATCACTTTGTAGTCCAACTGCATCATTTAGTACAATTTAGTGCTGTAAAATGATTAATCGCATCCAAAATAAAAGTTTTTGTTTGCATAATATATGTGTGTGTTTTGAAAATATTTACATGTATTTACATGTCTATATTTACATTCATATAATTTATATTATAAATAAATATATTTAATATATAAACATAAAAAATGTTTTCTGAAATATATACATGCATGTGTGTGTATTTATATAGACATAATAAATATACACAGTACACACACATATATTATGTAAATAAAACTTCTATTTTGGAAGCGATTAATTGCGATTAATCGTTTTTACAACATGAGTACAATTCATATAATTAATTCTATTAAAATTACTTTATAAAGGAATTGATATGTATGCATAATTTATTACTTTTATTTATTTATTTATTTATTTTATTAAGCCTAAGTGTTCAGACCAAATTGTTTTTAAATCATTAGGCACATTTTTGTCAAGTGTGTCCAAACTTTTGACTAATATATTGGACTCTAAATATCTGAATCAGCCCATATCGAGCAAACACCAAAAATGTCATGAAACAGCCGGCAAGTAAAGTGTCGTTATTCTGTGGTCACATTGTTGGCGTTATTGGTTTTTACATCATCACAGATTGCTATTAGTCACTGCAAAGAAACAGGCATGACTTATGAGTCGATGACTCTGTTGATAATTCCAGTGAATTAACCCTATAAAACCTGACATATTATAAATGCACTTTATTGAACCTTTAGAAAAATCGTATGCCTTAGAAACTTCAAATCAAATATGTATAATGTAGGCTTTATAACATTAAATACTTTGACAAAGTACTTTCTGAAGTGTCTACTTGTAGTACGTCAGATTTTGTGGTTAATTTTCTCTTGACCTACTTGTTAGTGGGCGTATCTTCGATGCGGTGTCCGAGCTGACTCTCGT
The DNA here is from genome assembly GCF_018340385.1 of Cyprinus carpio. Taxonomy (NCBI): domain Eukaryota; kingdom Metazoa; phylum Chordata; class Actinopteri; order Cypriniformes; family Cyprinidae; genus Cyprinus; species Cyprinus carpio. The sequence continues at coordinate 17,522,554 of NC_056606.1, read as the reverse complement.
GGCTCTTGCTGCGGGTCAGCGTGATGTTTGGGAGGAGGTGCAGAACTTTGCGGGACGGTGGAGGAGGTGTGCAGGGAGGCTTGAGGCGGTGTCTCCTCCGGGAGGGCGGGGTTATGGGTGGAGTCGAGGTGTGTCCGTGGAGTCTGACGGGACGGGAGGTATAATACGGGCTGGGGTCGGTCAGACTCTCTGCGTAACCGTGGTAAATGTGAGCCTCGCCGGATGACAGGATGTAGCGGGGGTACGGGCAGGTGGTGAGGGGTGTGGAGGGCGTGGTCATGGGCCGAGCCAGAGGGGAAGGGCTGTGGGGGCGCAGGGAACCTCCTAGTAATGGAATCTGGTCCACTGGAGTCAAGCCACCACTGTCCCGCCTCATGGGCTCAGAGAACCAACAACCGCTGTCCTCTTTAAACTCCCCTGAAGGTCATAAAGTTACAGTCAACTCAGAAGATATCTAGTATTGGGGGAATCTCAGGGAAAGAGCGCTCACCTGACTCAGAGGCACTTTTTAAACAGTTAAGGGCAGCGCACAGCCTGGTGCAGTCCTCTGAACTGGAGCCGAGCCGTCTCATGGTTTCTTTAACCTGACTGCTGGGCATGTGCAGCAGCGCATCCAATGACAGCTTCACGTTCACTGCCTGATAAGAGCCAGAGAGACAGAATGACAGTCTAAAATACCTTTTTAAAAATGCTTCTGCAATGTGAACCTGAACAATTTAAGGGAAAATAATAGATTTGATATTATCCATTAGGATTTGATTGGTTACATCATCAAAAAAAAAGTCACTATTAGATATTGATAAATATTTTAGTTTTACTAATTTGCACTGATAAACTCTGAACAGTAAGTCTAGATTTAATCCTTTTTGGGCTTTAAGTTTAATGCCATTCATACTGGAGAGCACAGGATATGATGTGGAGAAGTAAGAAAAGCAATTCTAAAATGAAACGACATGTATGTGACAAAGTATCGTACCACAAATATGCAACTGATTTAGCTGAGCAGAATAAAATGAGGAAAGTCCACTGCTGTCCGTGAGAATGGATGCTATGTAATGTAGGAGTAGAGCAGTGTCAGAGAGAGAGAGAGAGGCTGACTCAGCATTCTGGGTAATTAGAGTTGGTGTATCTGGGGTCTGCTGGGAATGTGGCTGTGGCCAAACTGCCAAAACACAGCAGATTTTCTAATTCCTCAGCTTTACTCAAGGATATTGAACTACAAAGCATAAAACACACACACAAAAAAACATATCCTCGCTCACACATTCAAAAGAACACTCAATAATATGTTTTTGTTAGTGAATTTCTAAGAAGATCTGAGTCCAGCCTCACATTCCTAGAGGAAGATCTGACATTGTTTATTTGGGCAACTAATTAGGATCTTTTGTTGAATTATTTAATATGTAAGATGCAGACATACACTTGCAATCTCAGTCAATCAGACGTCACTTGCAGTCTTTTTTAATTAAATTTTATTTATTTATTATTATTTTAATTGATTCTGTCAACATCTTACAACAGTACCTACAACAGTCCGCTACCTGCGAAATCACTTGCAATCGACACAGATCGTGCGCGTTGCCAATGGAGACAAAATGTTATGGTGGTTAAACGATTCAATATATATATATATATATATATATATATATATACATATATATATATATATATATATATATATATATATGTATATATATATTTCTTTTTCCTTTTTTTTCTTTATACAAAACATAATTTTTGTGAAATATGAATATGAAATTAGTTTTTTGTTGTTACAACATAATTTGAATTTCTAGTAATCAAAAACATAAATGATAGGCCACATTATATAACCAAAACAATATACATTATCAATTAATGAATATTTACATTACAATCACAAAATCACCAGATACGAATTTAGCTGAAAATATATAAAAATATATTACTTTTATAAGGACTTTATTATTATTTATTATTACTTTTTTTACATTTTTCAATTATTATTTTTTTTTGCTTTTGGTATGAAATATTATCCAGACAAATATGACCACTGATTGGCTTTCTGAGAGTCACCTTGCTACATCGATAAATTGCATTTCTGTGTAAAAACAGGTTACATTATCAAAGTATTGAATATTTACAGGAATCTTCCCTCTCCTCCAAAAAAACAGAAACACACGTTACCTCTATGAGCTCAGGTCTGACGTTGATGGTGCGTAACCAGTTCTCCAGCCGTGGGTAGCTGTTCAGGGCCAGCGGCCTTTCTGTGTCTGGCACCTTCTGCTTACACTGCAGCTGTTTACAGATGTACTTCATGAGCTTGACCTGCAGGGGGCAGCAGAGCACAAAGCAGATTAGGGAGGGGCCATCGGGGGGCGGGGCCTGTTAGAGGCCTTTATTGCCTCTGTGGGTTTCATGCACAACCAAAGTACAATTTCACATACAGCTCATCAGAAACTGTAACATGAACATGATAGACGTCACAAAGGACACATGCACATAATACAGACATGCGCATATAATCAGTTCAATTCAGATTTAATTGACGTGGGTGTGAAATCTCAAAATATTGTAAAGGTCAGTACTCAAATAAACAAAATTTGAAACAGCTTAACTAATCCGTCAAAAAATTTTCTTTTATAACATCTTATTAAAAGACTATATTATTATTGCTTTATAACTCTTTTTCTTTACTTATTGTATGTATTAGTGTACTTTATAGTGTTTGTTTCTTTTTTATAAATTAATATCCTCTCCACAGGTACTTATGTATGCTTGCATATATGTATTTTCATTTCATAGATATACAGTACGCACATTCACACAAGCACACACATATACATGCATGCATATTACACATACGCACTGACATATATAACATGTACAAGATATTCACCTATCTTTGGTTTTCAAGATTTCTTGTTGCATATTGTATTTTATTTTATTTTTCCATAATTCTGTGTAATTAAACGTTGTTTAGGTGGAGTGGAATTGTTTCGTTTTATAATTTGTTATTGTGTGTGTATATATATATATATATATATATATATATATATATATATATATACACATACATACATGGTGCACAAAAAAAAAAATCGTAAAAAAAATAAAAACAATGCATGTTTTTTCAGGAAAGCAATGTCGTTCTGGTACATAAATGAATTAGTCATAAATGTCGAAATTAACACCGATCCAAAGCTTTGCATTACTGCAGTGTCTCTCATCAGCCAGATTTCAGCATCAGTCGCCATTAAATCGCAGCACCTGCAAGTCTGATAAATAACACGGCATCAGAGCACACGCAGTTTGAAATCTAACTGGATTTTCTCTCCCTCTCCCTTTTTTGTGCTCCCCTTCAGCAAACAGGGCTGTCAGCTATAAATAACTGTTATTATATGGAAGGGAGCTGCAGCCCTCCTCATGGGGGCGACTGCACTGCTGGCATGGCAACCGAGTGTCATCGGAACACTGCGCTGACGGTGGGAGCGTTCTGACATCACAGCTCCACAAGACGCAGAGTTCACACGGAGGCTAAGACGGCAGTCCGTCTCGTCGAACGCGGCCGTCGCCGTCTGCTTCCAGCCGTACAAGCCGCCATATGTGCTGGGCTGCAGGATTTTTCCTCAGTCTGGCCTGTTCTGGATAATAAACACAATCACAAATCTTTCACAAACAAACCACACTGGCTTATGCAGGAGGAATTTTCCAGCTCGGTGCAGAATGCTGACCCACCTCAAATTCACCGGTACACTCAAAAAACCACACCTATTCCCTCGTTCTGCCTATATCCAGCTTCCTGGATGGGGAACACGGACACCTCAGCAGAACAGAAGCGCTGATGACGCAGCGAGACAGAAAGAAGAGAAGGGGGGAAATAATGGGACAGAGAGAGAGAACGAGGGGGTAGGGTGAGAGGAGGGCTCACCTGCTGTGACAGTTCAGGTCAGCGGCTCACTGACGCACAGAGGCCCGTTACCATGAGGCCGACAGCCATAAAACGAGTCATCCTTTCACACCACCCCCTCCGCCGCCCCCCATCCCACTGCGGCCGCCTGCAATCACTGCTTTAATGAGAACAGCAAGCTTATACATGTGTTAAACAGCAGCAGCCAGACACACTTCATCCCTCTATCATCATTACCAGACACACTAACATATATATACAGAATACATAGACTGATCCCTGCATAATCAATAGGATGTGTATATACTTATCTGATTTTACTTAATACTTATCTGTATATACTTAATTGATTTTATACATTTAATCTGACATACATTATACAGTATATGCGAAATGACCCACACATACCAAAACTCATTTTTATATACTTAAACTGATCTTTATGTACTTAAAATGATGCCCACATACTTAAATTGATCCCTTGTATACTCAGACTGATCAATAAAACTCAAACCAATCAATTTATACTTAAAAAGATGTATACTCAGTCTGATCCCTTGCATACTCAAACAGATTTCTGAATACTTCAAGTCCACATATTTAAACTGTATACTCAGACTGATCACTAAATACTTGAACCATTATATACTTAAAATGATTCATACATACTTATACTAATCCCTAGCATACACAAGCTAATCACTATACAGGTGCTGGTCATATAATTAGAATATCATCAAAAAGTTGATTTATTTCACTAATTCCATTCAAAAAGTGAAACTTGTATATTATATTCATTCATTACACACAGACTGATATATTTCAAATGTTTATTTCTTTTAATTTTGATGATTATTACTGAAAACTAAGGAAAATCTCAAATTCAGTATCTCAGAAAATTTGAATATTGTGAAAAGGTTCAATATTGAAGACACCTCGTGCCACACTCTAATCAGCTAATTAACTCAAAACACCTGCAAAGGCCTTTAAATGGTCTCTCAGTCTAGTTCTGTAGCCTACACAATCATGGGGAAGACTGCTGACTTGACAGTTGTCCAAAAGATGACCATTGACACCTTGCACAAGGAGGGCAAGACACAAAAGGTCATTGCAAAAGAGGCTGGCTGTTCACAGAGCTCTGTGTCCAAGCACATTAATAGAGCGGCGAAGGGAAGGAAAAGATGTGGTAGAAAAAAGTGTACAAGCAATAGGGATAACCACACCCTGGAGAGGATTGTGAAACAAAACCTATTCAAAAATGTGGGGGAGATGGACTGCAGCTGGAGTCAGTGCTTCAAGAACCACTATGCACAGACGTATGCAAGACATGGGTTTCAGCTGTCGCATTCCTTGTGTCAAGCCACTCTTGAACAACAGACAGCGTCAGAAGCATCTCGCCTGGACTAAAGACAAAAAGGACTGGACTACTGCTGAGTGGTCCAAAGTTATGTTCTCTGATGAAAGTAAATTTTGCATTTCCTTTGGAAATCAGGGTCCCAGAGTCTGGAGGAAGAGAGGAGAGGCACACAATCCACGTTGCTTGAGGTCCAGTGTAGAGTTTCCACAGTCAGTGATGGTTTGGGGTGCCATGTCATCTGCTGGTGTTGGTCCACTGTGTTTTCTGAGGTCCAAGGTCAACGCAGCCGTATAACCAGGAAGTTTTAGAGCACTTCATGCTTCCTATTGCTGACCAACTTTATGGAGATGCAGATTTAATTTTCCAACAGGACTTGGCACCTGCACACAGTGCCAAAGCTACCAGTACCTGGTTTAAGGACCATGGTATCCCTGTTCTTAATTAGCCAGCAAACTCGCCTGACCTTAACCCCATAGAAAATCTATGGGGTATTGTGAAGAGGAAGATGCGATATGCCAGACCCAAGAATGCAGAAGAGCTGAAGTCCACTATCAGAGCAACCTGAGCTCTCATAACACCTGAGCAGTGCCACAGACTGATCGACTCCATGCCACGCCGCATTGCTGCAGTAATTCAGGCAAAAGGAGCTCCAACTAAGTATTGAGTGCTGTGCATGCTCATACTTTTCATGTTCATATTTTCAGTTGGCCAAGATTTCTAAAAATCCTTTCTTTGTATTGGTCTTAAGTAATATTCTAATTTTCTGAGATACTGAATTTGGGATTTTCCTTAGTTGTCAGTTATAATCATCAAAATGAAAAGAAATAAACATTTGAAATATATCAGTATGTGTGTAATGAATGAATATAATATACAAGTTTCACTTTTTGAATGGAATTAGTGAAATAAATCAACTTTTTGATGATATTCTAATTATATGACCAGCACCTGTATACTTAAACTGGTCCTTAAATACTTAAAATGGGCCCCACATAATCAAACTGATCCCAAAAACTCACACATTTAAACTAATTACAAAAACACTCAATTCTTACATACTAAAATGAACTACGTAATTAAGTGCAAGTCCACACCACTTACATACATACAGATCCCTACTTATAGAAATCCCTTATATATTCAAAATGATACATCCATTATCAAATCGTTACCCGTTACTTCAAATGATCCCTACATTCTCAAACTGATCCTTGCATACTAAAACTACATTCAATTTGTGCTCTGTTTAAAGGCCTTTGTGTTAATGCAGTGATCAGATCTTTGTACTGGGGAATTTCTGGCTGAAAAAGTCTTTATCTCCATTACGTACTTGCACACACGGCCCTGAGAGATATCAGTACCTCAACAGGTGAATCAGAGCTTCAATGAGAACCTCTCAAGAGCCATCAGCTTACAAATGCACTCCCTTTGTACACATTCTCGCACACGCATATTTCAGTAAAAAAGAAAAAGTCCTTGAGCACACTGTTGTAGCAGAAGCCAACAAAGGACCTGCACACTGCAGATGAGCATCTCGTAGCAGACGGCAGAACAAACACCAGCCGGGGTCAGGGGTCACACGCGTAGGAGGACAGGGAACCGAAAGCACCTTGTGGGAGGTCAGAGCCAATAAACAAGCAATTAAAGCTCCGTTGCTAACAGCTAAATGCTAATTACACAGAGGACAGTGAACACTCCACTAAATAAAGCTCAACTGCCATTCAAAAGCTTTTATCCATCGCAGTCAATATGAAAATATGTGTCAAGTGCTTGAGGTCTGAGTTTTTAACAGCGCTCAGATTTCAGCAATAACAAAAAGGCCTCACAACTGTTCAACAGCACAAGGTCTCATCCGATGCTCACACACTCCACACTACACACAGGAGAAACCTGAACCATTTCCAGCTAAAAATCTCTATTTTATAGCCATTATCAAAGGTGCTATACAGTTTCTGAATATAGATATTGGGCATACTAGTACTTACAACTAGTACTAAGCCACTGTTCCACTGTAACACAAGCTGTAGCAACTGGTATTTTATTGCAGATTCTTGTATGCTAACATTAGTAAAACATAACAACGTTCCTTTAACATTAGGACAAGGTTCCCGGTTATTATTTATTTATTTTTGTAGAAACAAAACATGTACAGAACATGTTTACATGAATTTGTAATGGCTATTTTTAATAAAAGAAGCTATATATATATATATATATATATATATATATATATATATATATATATATATATATATATATATATTATTGTTTTATTTAGAAAGGATTCATTCAATTGATCTAAAGTGACAGTAAAGATATTTATAATATTATAAAGAGTTTCTATTTCTCATAAACGCTGTTCTTTTGAACTTTCTATTAATCAAGAAGTCCTAAAAATAATTTTTTTATAAAATATAATTCAAATAAATGTATGTATATGTATATATATATATACATACATATATATATATATATATATATATATATATATATATATATATATATATATATATATATACACACACACACACAAATATATATATAAATATATATATAAAGAACTATAAAGACCAATAGGTATCACTTTACAATAAGATCTCATTAGTTTACCTTAGTTAATGCAAAAGCAGAGCTGTTAACATCATCCCGGACTCAAACCACCCTAGTAACGGTATTTTCACTTTGCTGCCATCTGGTAAGCGCTTCCGTAGCCTGATGGCAAAAACTGAGAGACTTAGGAGGAGTTTCTTCCCCCTGCCCATCAGGCTCCTAAACTCAAAACCAGCCTCTTAACATCTACATGTCTCCACTTAATATTCACTTAATCAGTAAGATATTCATCATTCTCTACCTCATATTGACATACTGACAGTGTCACAACCTGTTTGCACATTCGCCTCTTGTACATTCCTGTGTACCTTAATATTTAAGACTACAGTATACTTTCATGCACATTTTATTTTCTATTCTATATTTAATTCTACAGTATATTTTTTATTATATTTTTATTGTTTACTTTTATTTCATTTTTTCATACCTATATTTATGTATATTTTCCTCTGTGTCTCTATATAATCATGTATGTGACGAATAAAATTATTGAATCTTGAACATTCACAATGAGCACTGGCTACATTTGTTACAGAAGTTATTCATCTTTGTTAAAAAATACAAGTCTTAGTTCATGTTAGTTCATTAAATAACACAGTTGCAACTTTTTCGATTTTAACAACGTGTTATTTAATATCGGTATACCTAAGATTAATGAATGTTTAGAAGAATTTTTCATTTGCAGTTTATGTTAACTAATGAATTAACTAATGTTAACTAATGAAGCCCTATTGTAAAGTGTGAACGAACAATAAAGAATCAAAACACTTTTAAACAATATCTATATATAATTATTCACGGTATTTAGAAGTGCCCACGATAACAACATCGTGCTTATTTATTACCGTGATATATCGCATTACCGAATACCGGCACGTCCAATATATATATATATATATATATATATATATATATATATATATATATATATATATATATATATATATATATATATATATCCCTATATATATATATATATATATATATATATATATATATATATATATATATATATATATATATATAAGGATATATATATATATATATATATATATATATATAAGGATATATATATCCTTGACCACCTTAAGCTCATGTGCCACATGTGCTCAAAAAGAATGTCACGATTCTAGAACTAATCATGGTGTCCACCATAACGGCCACAGCACTGGCATGATTCCTGGTTTTCTAGTCTCACAGCTCTGAGCAAAGCGGAGAAACACCCACTTTCATGTTCTTTTGTTGGTTTGTCTCTGTGAACATTGATTTTGGGGCTTGGCCAAAGCTAGACGGAGATGAACAGGATGATTCTTCACTGTTGGTGTGAAAGTTAAGGCCGCAGTGGCTTAAAGCCTGCAGAGACCCACCAACAGCCTATTTTTCTCAGACCAAACAACAAAGCCCACCATCTCAACTCCTCTCATCTTAACACAGCTAAACATTTCATTTATGTGGGTTGTGTTATTTCTGATGGCAGATTTTAAGTTGTGTACTGCGCTAAAGTTGCAACTGCCATTGAGATGAAAGGGAATGCTAGCAGCTAGCTTTCTCCAGGTATTATAAAGCTCATTGGAAATGTCTTTGTATTGAATTTACTTCACTAAATTATCTAGCAAGATAAAAGGTCTCTGTATTTAAGGCTCTCCAGTTGAATTTCTCATATTCGTAACACATGCATGCGTGGCCCAGATTAAATGTTTTAGGAAGGTTCTGTTCCAGACCAGGTCCTGAGTCTGTGCTGCTGTCCCTGCACACACACACACACACACACACACACACACACACACACATCACTGATAACAATAAACTGGTGAAAGTGTGACGTCAGGTTTCCTAGCAACTACACTCCTGGGTCGTCAGTAACATATTTTTTTTTTCAGAGTGGGATTTTCCCACAGACAGAAAAACATGGTGAAAACTAGACATCTCTACACAGCATGGCACAGTCATCTAGTCATAATCACGACATTCTCAGAAATTTGTTGAATCATCAACTTGTTCTGAGTTTGTTGTATCATCACATATAACATGGTAATATTTTTAGCTTATTGAAGCTAAAAACGTTCCTACAGTGACAAAACATTTTTGCACATGTATTGCCCAGAAGTTGCTCTTTCATGGTTTAGGAGACTTAAAAGTTCACCCAAAATTGAAGTTCTGCCATCATTTACTCCACTCTATGACTTTCTTTAGTGGAACTCAAAACAAGATGATTTGAAGAACTGTTTATGGCCATACAGGGTTGTTCTGGACCACACTGATTTTCATTGTATGGACAAAAAAAACTATCAACTATGTCTTGAATATTCTAAGATATTCTCAAAAATAATAACATTTATTTGTAGAAATAAATTAGAAAATATCCCAAATGGGAAAATATTATTTCTCATTCATTTTAATTAATAACATTAAATTTAAATTTATATACGTTTTTAAAAATTGATATGGATTGTTGAGAATCTTTTGATCACAGGTTATAGATATAGGTTAGATTATAGACTAGAAAACAGGTTGTTCGAAAGAATGAAACACAATTAATATCAACCTAGCAGGGTCGCAAACTAAAACTATTATAAACATTTCGTTAACTGAAATAAGAAGAAATAAAATTAACTGTGAACTAATAAAAAAATACAATTTTGCATTTGCAACTTAAAAAAAAAAAGTTTAAATAAGTTAACCACAAAAAACACTAAGAGAAAATCTGAGAAGTAAAGACTGTAGCCAAAAATTGTCCATTTATCTTCTAAATGCTGTCTAGGAGCAACAATTGAGGTATTAAAGAGATATCATTTGTAATTAATTTCCAATATAATAACATAATCAGTTTTTTTTTAAATACTTTGGCACCATGGGAATATATTATTAAATAGTATAAATTAATAACAGTAATAATTTATACAATGATATATGGAAGCACCATGGAAACAGCATCCGATCATAATAATACCATGATAACACACTTTTTTTATAGGGTAGCTGCCAAAAAGATGAGGTTTTTAATCTTACGGAGGAATATCTGGGACAACCTGTTCTCAGACAGCAACACAACATTAGGAACAAACTAAAATGGAGCCAAACACATGTGCGTAGAGACAAAAGCACCTCCAAATCACTGCATAATGTTATTTCACGTGTAAAATTAACCAAAATCTATCATTTAATGATTTAAATGTTATGGTAATCAACATTGGTGGTATTTGGGGGGGGGGGGGGGTCACACCTGCCCAACTGCAAACACAGGGACGTGGCTGCTATGACAACGGCTCAGTGAGGTCAGCAGGTGTGATTGACAGCCAAAGGGCAGGAACCGCCCAGCTGCTCAAAGACCACAGACAGATCTGCAGAAAAACGTCAAACAATGTGACCACAGGTACAAGCTGAGAGGTAACCGCCTGATCCACATTGATTAGCATGTCTCTCTATGCAGTTTCACCCATCACCCTTGTGTAATGTGCTTAACGCCAATCCCTGCTTACGGGTTGCCCGCAGGCCTCGACTTCCTGCAGGACGCACTGGAGTTTAATGCCGACCTCAGACAATCCCCAACACTACACACACGTGAGATTTACAAAAACCTGCAGCTAATCCCTGCACTGCTTCACAGACATGTAAAGTGTCCTGTCACATGTGGGTCGTGTGTCTGTGTATATGCTGACACCGCCAGCCCAATAATCTCAGAAAATACAGGAGTATTAATGAGCATGTATAAAAAAATGTTCCTCACACGTTCATAAATACCAAAAACAGTGAAGATCTGACAGTCTTGCCATCAAAGAGCATTATTTGAAACTGTGTTATTTACAATCTGATCGTCTACATCGTATTACATGATCGCTGCCAGCCAGGATGACAGCTCCTCATCAGGCCTTAGTGACACAGCTCAGATGCGCTGGAGAATATCAGGAGAAGAGCTCAGCACTGAGACAGCCACGAGTAATGATGGAACATCTCTTACCTCCTCTGCTTGGCTGAATCCGTTGCCCCCCCTTCCCATTCCCAGTCTATTGGGAGCCCTCAAACAGACGCAAGCTGATTGGCTGGCACTCCCCCCCCACCCTCGCTCATGCTCTTCACGTCATTATTTTCTTATTTAACAACCAACCCTGAAAACGCGTAGGGAGGAAGACATCTAAATATAGCAACAGCCACGACAGCACACGACACGAATGCACTGCAAAACTCTCTCAAACAGCACTGCGGGGGGGAGCCCAGACTGATGAGGGCTTCAACAGCTGACCGCTCGAGTCCGCAGAACAGGAACCCTCTGGAGCCAAGCTAGCTCTTCTTTTTTCACCATCAACAAAGAGATTGAAGATCTCTGCATTTAAGTAGGTCACAGCGTTCCTGAGACGGCATCTCATGCCGTCGGAATCAAACATCACCGTTCAGCAAAATCTGCACAATGAAAAGATGTGAGGAGACACGACAATCTCACTCTGAAAGGAGCAGCTGGGGAAACAACTGGTGCAGGACTAACATTCCCAAGTCTTGAGAAAAAGACATAGGGTGCAATTTAACTTGCTCTGGTTTGATCAGTAAAAATGAATTCAAGTGATTTTGGAAAAATGTTTTCAAGTTTGAAGTTCAAGTTTTTTAGATCAATGTCCAGAAGAATTGAATACAATTACTAACAACCTAGCAGGTTAACTAAAACCAAAACCTATACCATTCTAAACATTTTTGTTAATTAAAAAAAAGGCAGAAATAGAATAAAATATAAAAATTTAATGAAAAACTTTCAAATTTAAATACAGTTAAAGCAATAAAATTACTCACTGGAAAAAATAGAAACTAAAACTGAATTAAAACTAAAACTGAAATAAAAAGAAATTAAACCTAAATAATATATAAAACTTAAAAAGTGACAAAAGCACATAACAAAATTGCACAAAAATTAAATAAAAAATAGCTTAAAATGAAATCTGAAAATTTAAAATCACAAATAATCTTTAGCCAGTCTCAAAATGAATATTAATTTTGCATTTGTACATTAAGATCCTGTGATGGCTCAATTCACTTGTAAAATGTAATATTATTTTTTTTAGAGTTTTATTTTTCATTCATTTAAACAAAAAAAAATACTGTAGAAGGTCAAAATCAGTCATTCAGGCATAATATAAAAACAATTTTCAAAGTATCTGTGAAAACTGTAACATCTGTGCATCACTACTCACAATCCAATCAGTTCCCAACAGCATTATTTTAGTATTATTCATATTCAATTATAGTATTTCTTGATATTTTGAATTAGCTTTTATTTTTAAACTTTCAGTTTTCATTTTTTAATATATTACTTTTAAACTTTATTTTTATTTTGGTTTAGTTTAAATTTAAGTATTAAAATTACAAAACTTTTTTTCATTTAGTTGTAGGCAACATTTTTAATTTTCATTTAGGTTTTTTAAAAAGATTTTTAATAGTTACAGTTCACAATAACAACACAGGTTCCCAGTGGATAATATCAAATCCTACCCCACATTTTCTCCATATCCTGTTTAAAAAGTGGTTTCATGCTGACTTTAACCCTAAAATCTAACTGGTTGATAGCAACGTTGCTCCAGTATCAACAACATTCATCCAGAAACACGTCCTACTTACGTAAACCAGCAATTCAAAATTGATGCAAAATACAGATCGGAAAAAGGTGCAGATCAGCAAGACGGCAGACGCAGGAGAGAGTGAGAACATTCAGTCAAACATAACCACACAGCACTTCAGCAGGAGAGACTGAGAATAATTATCTCCTGGCCAGAGTGGTGAGCTGTTTAAAAAAGACATGAAGTGATGTTATAAAGAGCTTTCAATGAGAATCTAATGCGAGTTCAAGCGTCTCTTGATTGCGCTGAAGTGTACGGGAAGTGGTGAGGGTTTGAATGTGATCACTTCAGATCTGTTGTTCATCCAGGGCCTGTTATACAGCTGGAGTATTGACGGGCTCCATCTGTCCCTCTGAACGATGCTCATAAGAGCACACTTACTATACATCAACCTGTTCAGCCGGGTTAAACAGGTAATGCTGGCTGCTGAGGGCTCAGAGAACCTGGGCTGCTTACCTGAAACATGATTAAACACCTTTAATTTACTGCAACTACTCGAGATACAAGCTCTAAGAGAAGGAGACACAGCCAGAAAGTGCTACATTAGACATAAAGAGGAAGCAGGCTGAGAAAGCGCTCCCCGGCGGTGACTCCATCATTTCCTGTAGATTTAACAGCCCAGTAGTGCCTGATTTGGAACACGGGTAGAACATTCAACTTGACCTGAAGAAGTCTGTTTGCTGTTCTTTCATTAAACTGCTCTAGAATTTTATCTTTCACAAAAGTGACCTACTCCATACATAAAATGTATATCTGTACCATATTGGTTATTGACCAATATAAGATTTTTTTTTTTACCATTTCTGCTGAACTAGAACTTAAAGGGATAGTTAAGGGCCAGAAAGCTCTCAGATTTTATCAAAAATATCTTAATTTGTGTTGCGAAGATGAATGAAGATGACATGAGGGGGAGTAATTAATTACAGAATTTCCATTTTTGGGTGAACTATTCCTTTAAGGAATCAACTTGCTGTTCTTTTACGAAATTGCTTTTTATTTTATCTTTGGTGGAAGAAAAAACTTATGATGTACAGAATATCTGTACCATATTGTTTATCAAGCAATACATATATTTTTTTTACATTTATTAATATTTAATAGTGCATTTCCCCTCATTTAGATTACTTTCACAGTGAACGCTAACTTGAAGTTGAACTTTAAAAACACAAACGATTTAATAACACTGTTAAATGCAATCTTAAGAAAGTCTCAAAATTAATATATTTTTCATACAATAAAAACATGGCGTACAAACTATTTTTACTCAGAAATTACTAGTAAATTTCACAATTAAACAGTAAGACATTAAACTAAACATGACATTTTTAATTACTGAAATAGTACTTTCCTTGCAAAACACTCCAATAATCTGTGACAAAAATCCAATTTTACAGTGTACATTCTATTATGATTACTCAACTCACTTATAGCATTCAAAACAAGTTTAGTTTCTCATTTATTTAGAAAAAAACATATAGAATTTTAATAATGCATGCTCACAAACATCAAATGGCCAATCGTAACGAAAAAAGAGACAAAAATAGTCATTTTTTATACTGTCATATCTTGGGCCTTTAACCTCCAATCAGGACCAGTTTCCTTTTAGATCAGGAGACACAGATCCGTAACACTCCATAAAACCTCTGAGGAGCTCCACAAACATCTCAAATCTCTAAAACAATCACTCTGGTGCATGCGGTCAGATCTTCACCCAATACTCAAACTACAGGCCCTCTGGGGCTGTTTGCACACCATCCACCCCACGGCTGCATTGATTCCTCATTAATTAACCCTACCAGTGGAGCAATGGGGCACTTTCCAGGTGGAGCACACATCAATACTTACAACTAACCGCCAATGTTGTGGAAGTTCAGGGTGAGACGCTATCAGCAAAATATCACACAGACCAGACGACAGTCCAGTGAAGGCCTTTACTTTCAAATTATCAGGATTTGATCTGTTTTGGAGATGCTGCACTGATGCTGTGCTTTACTGCCAAGAATATTTTACCTAGTCAACAGAACCAGGTCAAATAAACCCCCACTGGGTTAGTGTTAGTTAACTTCATCCATGAGCCAATGCTCAATGCTTTCCCTTACAAAAATGCACCGTTGTATTTGTGGTGTTTTATTTTTGATGTTTTCCGATTATATTGTGCATCCAAAATTTATAACTATAGATACTGTATATGCCACAACTGACATAAAAAATTCTGAAAACTGAAAATGAAGAAAATACTGTGGCTGTACCATTCTTACCATAGTACATTGATATTGTGCTGCTATATGATTACCGTGAAATGTACACCTTCGCCTAATCCAGAAACAATTACTATGGCAATACCATAGTTCCTTTTAATGGAGAACCCCGGACAAAATTCTTCAGGAATCCCATGGCATATTTTTCTGAGAGAGGTTTTATCACATTACTGTGTGTTTCTAAAAATACAGCATCACAGTACTGTCCAAATTCCAAGTATTACCACGGTGCCCTGTGCAAACATGGTAATACTTCATTGGTAAATTGCAATAAGAGGGGTTCAGTCCCAGTCCTGTGCGCCTCTATAATGCACCACAATAAACAGCTGCAGTGCAAAAATAGGAAGAAACAGTAAAAAAGCGCGCGCGAGAGAGCGGATCCGCTCTTTCATGACGCTGCACTTCAGCCCCTCTCGTCTTTATTACCTCTAAAGTGCGGATCTCCTGCTGCGTGAGATCGTTGGACGCCGCGCATTTGGTCCGGAGCCCTTGCAAACTGGAGATGGAGATGTCGATCATGTTCTGGATCAGTTCACACTGGTGTAGCGCGGCCATCGCTGCGCCACCGCCGCTGCTGCTGTCCCTCTGTTCATCACTCTCCTCCACCATCATCAGCCCCACTCTAACACCATCCATCCCACTGCATCAGGCACGCCGTGGATGGAGAGATGAGTGCAACTACAAATAATTATACAATCCACATGCACTACTACAGACGCATGCCATCAGACTGTCGGACCGGACTACACTGGGATCCACGACGGAGATGTGGTTTGAGGTTATCCCAAATCCAAGTGCGCTGTGGAAGCGCGTCGTACGAGCTGCGCGTTCTGCTGTGAGTCTCCGCTCACTGTCTGTCAGCTGTGGGAAACATCGCACGACGCGGTGCGCGCTGGGAAATGAAGTCCGTACGCACATGACTGTAGGCTAATGATAGATAGATAGATAGATAGATAGATAGATAGATAGATAGATAGATAGATAGATAGATAGATAGATAGATAGATAGATAGATAGATAGATAGATAGATAGATAGATTTTCAAATTAAAAGTTATTTAAAACTAATTTATACATTTCATTTATTGTTGTAGCCTACATATTATATTTTTATATTCAGTTTTATTTTTACCATGTCTGTTTGATTTAATAACTCTAATTCTAAATATATAGCTTAAAAAAGTTATTCATATTTTGAATAATGTTCCCTCTGTAGAGAACTATAGGATCCTGTTATTAAGAAAAGACACTTTAACCAGTTTTTCCATTTCCATACTATTTTTTTTTTTGACAGATATTAAATTAGTTTTGTAAAGTAAATTTGTAAATTTATCACTGAATTTGTGTAAACAGGACCAAAATGTGGTTACAACCTTATACATGATTTTTAACGACTAAGAGAAAACTTCTAAATAAATAAATAAATAGGGTAAAAACTAAATTATTATGAAATATTCCTAGTTCCTATTTAACTATGCACATGCAGTCAATCGTAGAGGACACTGAAGAAATCAATGTCCTTGTAAACGCACAAATTATTTCTTGAGATATTTATTTACAAGAAACAGCTGTAAATTAATCGAATACTAATGACGAATTCCAAAATAACACAGCTAATGTGTATATTTCCATAAAATGTGCCAAATTGTGGTGTCAGATATTTTGGTGTGTTTTTAAAAAGGAAAGGAAGTTGTCATGGCCAAATCCCTGATCTGAAGCGTCCAGGAAGTCCTCTTTATGAAAGGACTTCAAACTGTGTCATATATTGTCTCTTGGAAATAAAAGGCAAGATATTTAATATCTTAACAAATCTGAGCACAGTTTAACACATTGTTGAGATCTCTTCTGAGGAGACGTGCAAAATTACAAGACACATCTGTGAAGCACAAGACTCAAATCAAAACCAATATTTGTTATAATTTTACTTAAATACTGTTTAGGAAAAACAACTGCAATGTTAATGCTTTTTCTTTCCTTAGAGTGTCCTCGGCTCAAACAGAGGGCCTTTCACATCTTAGGGTCTAGAATGCAATAAATGAAGGTGGAAAGTCACCCCTTTGCTTGCCTTGTGCTTTTGTACAAGCACGAGCATGTTTAATCACATTTATTAAAATGTAAAGGGGGGTGGGGGGGGGTGTTAGAAGGATTTCTCATCTCACTGTGAGGGTGTGATGTTCCCTCACATCAAACGTTCAATCTGACTGCTGAGTCACTCTCCAAACCTCACCTCCTCTTCCATCTGTCCTCCATCTCACTCTCTTTCTCTATCCTTCCATCTGTCCTCCATCTCTCCATCTGCGTGCTGCATAACACTCTACATCCTCCCCTTCAACACATACACACACACATCTCAGAGACAGAACATTATTCTAGGTGTCCACTGAGGTTCGGTTTGCATGGATGGATTAAAGTCCAAACTGGTAATCTTCAAATAATGAGAAAGAAGTCTCAATTTGCAAAGATGAAGAAAGTCACAGCTGAGTAAAACAATGCCTTAAAGTCTAAACATGAGTGTAATGTATTAAAAAAGAGGCATTAAAATATGTCCAGAAATCTCCTTCATTTCTTTCACACATTGTGATCTATATCAATTTCATCTGCATAGTTTATTTCCAGATGTATGTAAACCGTACAGGTGTCTCCTGTTCAAATTTGATCTGAGACATTTGAACATTTATAGCGTGAGAAGCGCACACATGCACAATATATGGGTATGTTTTCTCATCTCACACCAGCAGACTGATTCAAATCCTTCATTACATTGTAACAGGGATATATACTACCGGTCAAAAATTTTTAATGTTTTTTGTTTTTTTTTACAAGAGTTTCTTATGCTCATCAAGGCTGTATTTAATTGATCAAAAATACATTGATTAATATACATTAAAATATAATTTATTCCTGTGATGCAAAGATGAATTTTCAGCATATATATGTATATATATATATTCATATAACAAGCAATTTTATCAACAGACACTTAAAATGTACAAGCACAAGTAATATCATAAAGTCAGAACAGTACAAGAATACAAATTTTAAAGGGGTTGTTCAGTCTGTCATTATTTACTTTCTTTTATGACTTTCATTTCAAATATCAGAATATTTCAACTGTTTTTTTTCATTCAAAGCAGTGTTATTTTAGTAATATTTATATACTATTATCATATTTATTAGTTTTGAATTTTTATTGTTCATTTATTTTAGATATATATATATAGATATAGATATATAGATATATAGATAGATATATAGATAGATAGATAGATATAGTATCCTGCAGAAAAAAAAGTCATTTGGAACAACATAAGGGTATGTTTATGATGTAAGATTTGAAATTTTTAGATGAACTATCCCTTCAAGAGTAATCCAGAGTAGTTATAAAGCTAGAGCAGACGTTTAAGTAGATATCTACATTTAAAACTGTAATTTGAAATGAACCAAACTGTCATCATTAACTCCAGCATTTTCTTTAAGCTGTTTCTCTCACCAGTCAGAGTGTCAGGTGAACATCTGCTCCATGCTGATGACCGCATGAACCTCTTGTAGAAACTTGACCTTTCCAAGACAGAAGAAACGTCATACGAGAGTTTGTTTCATCCAAAAACCAACCATACCGTGACCTCTTTTCAAGCTATTATGATAAGTTTTTGTAATATAGCTGATGTTATCGCATTAAAACTCTTTGGTCAAACAAAAATTTAAATTAAACCAGGTTCTAAATTAATTATGTGAGAAAGTTTCAGAGCACTAAGTCCCCCAAAAAAGCCTACAAAAGTACTACAGACAAAGTGCAGCTTCCACCTGGCTACTGCTACGTCGCCCTGATTCTCACACTCTATTGGTCAGCCTGAGGAATCCCTGCCCAGGATACAGCAGATTAAATTGGATTGAGGGGAATCTGATGGCAGAGATCATCCGTGGCACAGGCTTTCAGTAAATACCTGACTGACATGTCTTTTCAGTCACATTTCAGACTGTTTATGTCTGCGAGGCAGGTGGTGCGGTGTGTGCTTTTGTTCTATTTATGATTATTTTTTAGACCTAGGTAAAAAGGCCACCAGTAGCAGGATCTGGGAGTGGTGCATTATGGGGCTTTGAGGTAGACAGACATGGCTATAAATAAATCCCCAATCTGCAGACACCGGACAATGAGCAGAAACACTCGGACACGTGAGCACCCAAAGCCAGCTCTCTCTCACAGGCCCTACAGGTGTTTAGGATGTTCCTGATAACAAAATAAATGTCATCTATCACAGTAATGACAGATTATGACTGAAAAGAAAAATCAGATTGTGTTTGAGATAAATAAACACTGAACAGCAAGGGACTGGTGTATAGCTCCATCTGCTGGACAGTTACAGCAGTTTCCAGAGACTAAGTATGAGCTTGTTTATCATGTTTAACGTACACAGTTTGGTAATACTGACACCAAGCGTTGTGGATGCAGCATCAAGCAAAGGCAAAGGTTTTCATTTTGGTTTTTGTAGCAAAATCATGGTTGATTTGTGGTTACAATGGCTTAACTACAGTAACCATGGTTTTTTGGATTTATTTATAGTAAAACCATGATTAATTTTCATAAGGGATGGACTTTTTTGGCACATAACGTCCTCTACTGGTTCTTCATTTTGAAACAAAACTGTTTCACATTCTAAATATTCGACTGAGTGAGTTTGTGCAAAAAAAAGAAAAGTTTCATCCATTCTGGAAATGAATAATCAAAGGACATGCTGGTTTCAAAATGTAATTTATTTAATAACAAACAAAATGATCCTCTGAAAATCAATAGCAATTTACAGCGAGCTGAAAGCTCTAACATGTGAAAATTACAATATAGTTTTAATAATTACTATACCAGTGTCAATACACACAACCAGACCTTACTTAACACTAAGAATAAAATATGACTGTTAATTTTAGGAATGAATGGTAAAAAGAAGCAGAATTTTCGAAAAAGTCTTGAGCGTGATTTCAGTTGGTTGATTGAAAACCCATCGCAACATAGCAACTAAATCTGATAACTATTTTTTAATCAATCACACGGTTATCAAAGTAAAACCTATCAAATAAGATCATGGGAAATGGGAAGAGGGTTATCTATAAACATGGCAGGACCTGTACATGGGCTCCAGGCCGTTTAAATTCTCCTGAGATAAACACAGATTTTCTTATCAAGCTGAGCAATGAGGTTTTGTGCTTGTGGATGTTCTGAGTCCTGAGTCCCAGCACAGCATGAGCACTGTCCCGACAGACCAGATCTGCTACAACTCATCAGAAACCAGTATATTACAAACAATATAGAACTATGATGACTTTATGGCTCAGGTTTAATTAAGCATTGCAGGAAACTAATGAGTAAAATCTCGATCTTCACGATTCTTCGGTCTTCAGAGCTGCTCTCTAAAGCAGAAACCACTGGCTGCTCCTGCCAGGATTCATCCATCTCTGAGAGAGCATAAAAATATGTGCCAATTATCTAAATTTGTCCAATAATTTAAGAATGTTTAGTGTGTTTGTGTGTGCTTACCATTACATCACTTCCTTTGACTCCTCCCCTTCCTCTCTTCCTGAGAGTCTCTTAAATTGGCTGTCATCCTCGGCTATAGACACACACACCCATATTCACTTTATAAGGTTTCACTAAATATTATACATTTATGCAGTGCCAATACAGTTCATGTGTGCAATTAGATAAGGAGAATATTTACCCGATGGCGGACCTTCTACTTCTTCCAGGAGATTGACGGTGGAGGTTGCAGAGCTCAGACTGAGAAGAAGTCAAGGACCAAACACACTACAACTTTAATACTACAGTGTCATATAGCTTCTAAGATGTATTTTAAAACTAGCACTTTTAACTTTTAAAAGTTTACCTTTTAATTCATACAATACATATTACAATAAGCAGATCAAATAATCAGATTTAGACACACACATTATATTGAAACTAATAGCTAGACTAAGAAAGATCTGGAAATACAAACATAAGAAATCCATCTCTACACAACACACATAGATGCAAACTCCAGGCAGCGACTGTGAGGATATGACTGGTGTTTGGGCAGACCTCGCTTTTTGGACTTCTTTCTTCTGGTCTTCTCCGAGAATGATCTAGCAATTTCAAAGAGCTTCTTCCTTGTAGCTGTAGGTAATTATACAGCGGTCAGAGAGGGGCGAGAGCTCAAGCCATTACATGAATTTGCTGTTAAACTTCAGGTCTGTGTTTTCTTACATTTGCCCATGTGCTTGAGTTTCTCCAGGAATAAGGCATCGTCAGAGACTGATGAACAGGCCTCCTCAGACGCCGAGCCACAATTATCACCTACATCAAGAGTAAGACATGAGCACATCAACATATGACCGTTCACATTTACAATTCTCCTTTGTGTTCTGCAGATGATAACAGAAATGTTATTTTTTGGTTTACAGACTAATTTAACCAAAAATAAAATGCAGCAAAAGTGTAGAATATGGTCCCTGTAGGTTGTTATCTGAGTGTTGTTTTATGTGTCGGCACTGACAGGTTCAGATGAAGCTTCCTGTCAGTGTTTGTGTGGCAGACGTGGCTGATGGATGAAGATGAAGGGAATCTACCTTCGGCGGAGTTCTCCGTGCAAGCAGATGAATGACCACACTGTGTTTTCTCGCACCTCTGACGATCTAAAACACAGCAGGCAAGAGGGTCACTGAGGGCAGGTGAAGATCAGCCGCTCCAGAGTGAGTGGAGTGAACAACACAACACTGCACACAGTGAGTGAGGAATGAAAGCAGTTCTCTCTCTCACACACACACACACGCACACACCCCTCTGGGGTTTATTTAAAATGCATTTTAGCACAATGATAGGAGGAATGGTTTACAAATATGAGAATGAAAAACATTGCACAACTTTTTGCAAATAGAAAGGGGATTCAAATTAAGCATGTAGTACTGAGTTCAGTTAATTATGAATTTATTTGTATGTTGCTATTCATTATACAAATCATTCCAAATAGCAGGTAAGATGTGGAAGAATTCTTGGAAGGAACCAAGACTTTGAGGGGCCCCTAAATACGGTAAAAACCGCGAAAAAGATGCTTGAATGAAATGTTGGTTTATGAATTCTTTAATATGACTGACGGGTTTTCCTCACATGGAGAAATCCAAACATTATTTCATCTTATATGAAGTATGTTTGAGAAATGAGTGTTTGTGTGACAGTGTGCAATGTGTTTCTGACTACGTTTCACTAAACCTTTGGGGAAGAATTTTCTGCATAGTAATGTAATGAAATGTAATAAATTAAAATTAAATCCACTTATTGTGAAACGTTTTGTGAATGATTTTTGGCCTTGTAATTTTTTGAAAAATAAAATTTTTATAACCAAATCTTCTGGTAAACCTCTCTGGTGTTGTTTGTTGGTCTTCTCCAATCATTTAGTCCACTTAAACTCCACCCCTTTCTGCTTTACATTTTTTTCTTTTCCATAATCCATTTCACTCAAGATGTACATCACAATATGGAACACAATGATATTCGCATTGAGGTCAGCATAAACATATGTGCATGCATGTGTACCTATCTCCAGAGCTATGAGGAAGTCTCTGTTACGCTGTAGCTCTTTCATGAACTCTTGATTCTGCAGGAAAAGGGCTATTCGCTCGTCCTCTAAGTACTGTTTTAACATACTGTCCTGTTCAGATGACCAAACACCACCTGACAGGGCACTGCTGCTGGACGAAAGCTGCGTCAGGGACGACAGGGAGGAAGAGGAGGAGGAGGAAGGCTGAGACAGGTTGCTCTGAGAACGCTACAAGAGAAGGAAATTAATAATGATATTTTCACTGAAATTTTGTAAAAAATTTGTTTTGACATAAACTGAGGTCTTCAAATCAAGATGTAATGCTTGTTGTAAACTGAAGATTTTTGAGTGTAATTTTGAATGAAATTGTGGCTGGAAAAAAATGGTATGCATAAAATGCAACAAAAATATATACAGTATGTATGATATGGCAACAGAGTGCATTTAGACAGATTTTGAATCTGGATCTGAATCTAAATCCTTGAATCTGGGGCTAAATGTTTGTTTATGTAAACATGATATTAAGCCACGATTTTAATACAGAGTACATGTTAGTGGTTTATATATCCACCTGAAGACTTTCTGACTGCTGAGGCAGGATACGCAGGAAGTCATCAGGGAGGTTGCCTAGTAACGGTGGATTCCAGTTCCTGTATCTGCCAACCTGCTGATGCCCAGGAGGGGGATAATCATTGAACCTGGCAAAATAATGAGTACAAAAGAAAACAAATTCTTTTTATGAAACACACTTCTGAAATTAGAAAGGCCTGATGGGATTTTCATGATTTAAATCAATTTTAAGACACTGTTGTTTATGGAGTTTACACACTAATCGGTCAGTAACTAATCCATCCATATACTTTATGAGAATTTTGTAATATTGCATTAAAAACACTTGATGGAAATGCCAATCTGTGCATAAAAATGTATGCATGCAACTGAGGTGAAATAAATTCCTCAATGCACAACAAAAAAATATGTAACTTTGTCTGAACACATGAACAGATTATTTGACTAGATTAATGCACTATCCACCAGTGGACCAATGTCATTGTACACCGTCTCAAATGTTGCTTTAGTAATTCTGAAATCCCTGGGCAAAAGTCTGTCATAAAAATGATTTGGTTCCCTCACAAAACTGTCCCACACAATCGCATTTCCAAACATCAGATATCTTCCTCCAAACACAAAATAACCTGACAGCAGTTGTTATTGCGTTTTGTCTGTGATGCTTGCTTCAGTAAGTGATTTTGTTCTTTCGAACACTTACTTGATTTGCAAATGTTTCATGCGATATTGAACTTATTAACTTTAAAAAAGTTCAATGATCAAGTTTGGATGGAAACATAGCTTTTGATGTCAGTTTGGATTACAGACACAAACATCTCTGAATAATCAAACAATGTAGTCTTCAAGACTTTGATGCTTTGATGCAGTAACATCAAACTAATAAGAGACACAGAAACTGTTTATTCACTAAAGAAAGTGTCAATTTTAAAATATTTACACTACTTAAATCAGCAGAGTAAACTTGAGAAGTAAAGCTCATCATGACAAACTTTGATGTTGGCTTTTGATGTTGTCTGAAAGAAAAATTAATAATATATAGTACTATATAGTAGTATATAGTATATTTTTTAATTGCTAGAATATTTTATCATTTGGCTAGCATAAGTTACCATGTTGCTAGCATGTTTTAGCATATTTTAACATTAAACTTTAAATTATATAATTAAGCATGTTATCCCAGGGTAGTTGCTAGGCTTTGGCAGTGATATGACATCTTATACCCTACAGGATAGAAGCTGATATGGGTTTTTCTTTGGCCAATGGCAATATTTAGAAATCAGGGCAGCCGATAGCCAATATATGATGCCGATATTTGAAATTTTACAAATTTGGTCTTAGATGAAGAAGAAGAAGAAAAAGAAGAAGAATTGTAGATCAGTATATGGTGGATACATTTTTTGTCCAATAAAAAAAACTTAAACTCTGATGAAAACACATTTACAGAATAAACTCCTAACACAAAGATAAAAATAATAATAGTATTTATAAGATATAAAAAATAATCTCATGTGATTTTGCATCAGCAGATCATGTGAATGGATAACTAGTGGAACAATCTCATTGTAAACCATCTCAAATGTTGTTTTAGTGATTCAGAAATACCTAAGCGTTTCAGTTTGAAGAGGAGGAAGAATAAATAGCAGCTGAAAGTTGTCAAGTCAACATAAAAAGCATCTGAACAAAGTGAATGCACATATTAAAGTCTAGTGTTATTATTAGTAATTTCTTCCAATAGGAACCACAAATAGATGTTCTTCTTGCCTGGGTGGTGGTGTGGATGGAACATCTGCGGGATGTTTTCTGTCATAGATGTGCATGTCATAGGAGGGTGGCGCATAGACGGGTGGAGGCTCCTCATCTGAGCTGTCCGGCTCCAGCGTTCTCTCCAGGATCTGTAGGAGATTCGATGGGAAGAATCTTTTGTGTACCAAGAACTAAAAATGACAGACTTCTGGGTCTCAATAAAAGTTCCTAGACTCACCTCTGGAGGGATGCTGTCCTCAGAATCCGAGCTGTCATCCGTGGCCTGGCTGTCCAAGCTCATCTGCAGTAGCTGGTCAATGGTGGAGTCGACAGCACCATGGTTGGCCCTCAAGACACACTCGATAACCTCATGCTCCATGCTGGGGAACATCGTCATAAAGTCGTCCATAGCCTGGCTAAACTCCAAACGCCGGACCTGACGTGGAGGCCTCCTGTTATTGAGCTCTCCTGAGGCAGCGTCGCCCCCTCGTGTACCGCTGCCATGGTTACTGTTCGTGTTACTCCGGCGGAAAAGACTGGTCATCATTTACAGCACCTTCCTCCTACTAAAAACTGCCCATCCACCACAGTGGCTCCACCCCTTCACCTATGCACCGCCTCCGGCCACGCCCGTTATCCACTCATGATGCCCCTGGAGGTGAGCTTCAGTATATAGAGGGGCAGCATTGGACAAACTTTTCTTCTGCTGCTGATAGCTGAGACTCAACCACATCCAGGGCTGGCTGGGATTCCCAGAATGCCTTGCTTTCACTCTCACAGTCACCCTCAAAGCAAAGGACAAACAGCGGCCCACTCCTGAAGACCTACATTAGAACAGCAAAATGTTAACCATTGATATTTCATTTAGCAAAAGGGTTGTTGAAAAAACATGGATATAAACTCTAAATATACATGTAAGTATAGAGCTAGTATTATTTATATAATGTTTATATATATATATATATATATATATATATATATATATATATGTATATACTTACATGTATGCGTTTATATATGAATACTTAAGGGAAAGTGTATATTCTGTAACTTTTTTTTTAAATATAACAATTATTACATGTAGTCTCTCAAATTAATTTGAATGCTGTTATTTTAATACTATTTACCATCAATACTATTGTAATATTTATTAATATTTTGAATAAATACTTTTGTTTTTTTATATTTTTCTGTTTTACTAAAGTTTTAGTTATTGTTATGTGCTTTTGTCTTTTTGTGTGTCTTTTATGTATTTCTATATAGGTTTAAATTATTTGTTATGGAGGGCCAAATTACTCAAAATTAAACCATTAAATAGATGTTGAACTTTAAATAAATAAATAAATAAATACTTAATTAATTAATTAAATACATAAATAAATGCGAAAATAAATAAATAAATAGTCATTCATTCATTCATTCATTCATTTATTACCTTCACATTTAATTTTTAGCGTTACGAGACGTGCTGACAACCGTAACCCTGAAAATGAAATGTGGAGTAAATAAATAAATAAATAAATAAAAATAAATAATTGAACAAACGACTGAATAAATATTTTTGTATTTAATTATTTCATTATGTTTTTAACGATTTATTTATATATTACAACATTTATTTAATTATTAAATTTTTAGTAGTTACGAAGGCAATAATGTAATTTAAAATGTAAGCTTTTCATCTGATATTTATATTTTGTATTTCAGCTTTATTTCAATAAACGAAAATTACTTTTAATTGTTTTATTTTTAGTTAACAGTAAACTCAATATAAGGCACCTAAAACAGCATTAACCTATATTTATTGATTGATTTTTGGTGGATTGTACAGTATTTATTTGCTTTAACATCAGTGTATCAAATAAAATAAAACAACATAATATAATATAATATCATTTATATTATACAATAAATAGTAGTTAAAATAGTTTAATAATGTAATGTAATGTAATATAATATAATATAATTCATATTATACAATAAATAGTAATTAAAATAGTTTCAGATGTGTCATGTGAACAACCCCAAAACTGTTATAGAAACGGTTATAGATCTTCAATTTACATCTTTACATTTATTAAAAAATTTTAAGAAAATGTATTATTTTAAATCATAATGCATACACACACATACACACTTATGCACACACATGAATAGCATGAGTCACACAGTGGATGAACCCCATTGGACATTACTGTAAATGGATCTGGGTCATTAATAAACAAGCCTTCCATAAAAGAGAGGATAGGTATTAAACTCTTAAAAGTGGCACATTTTACCCTCTCACCATACATGATTGGACACTATGCTCACGATGCAATCGTGTATGTGCAGTGTGCTTCACATGCCCATATAGGTATCTATATTTCCTGCTTACCGTCTATCTGCAGAGGAGATGCAGGCTCACACCAAAAGATCCACCAGGAAGCGACTACAACCAGCAGTATAAACCTTTAGCTCCCATCACAGGCTGCGGGCTCCTCCATAAAATCCGTCATCGGAGAGGTTCGGATATCCCTCGCTCCCATTTTCATCTCTTCACATTAATCTGCACCCAAAACCAAACAGGCAGTGCTAAATATAGCCACAGACTCTGGCACAGTTCGCCAGTGAGGGCAGGAACAGTAGCAGCTTAGTGATGTGTCTCTGAAGAAGGGCAGCTGTGCCCTTGTGAATAACATACAGCAAAGACTGACGTCATCCATAGTTAATACGCCCGCTGAGCTGATATCGGTTAAGCAGGGGTCCGTGTGACCCACTGAGATGGATTAGAGCTGGAGGAATGCCACACAGAGCAGGATCTGATTGATAATTGTGAAAGAGATCTCAGCACAGTGGAGGTGTCACCATAATGGGAGCAATCATCCTCCTGGTGCAACACAGGAAAGCTTGTTATTTTAAATTACAGCCATCATCGACAGTCAATGTGATCAGAGTCTGCTGGTCTCGTCTCCATGGCAACCCCCACGACTATCAATCCCACAGTCGCTGGACCCTCGGAGGAAGTGATTCATTAAGAAAACTCAGAATAAACCACAGCAGTGGTGTTAAAGCACCGAACCCAATTAAAAGCTTCAATCAATCTTGCTGTTTGTCACACACTTCATATGAAATCAATAAAAGTCCCACTGTAAGTGTAAAGCTTTTCGGATACAAAACTCAAGCTGAATTGAATTGGGTGAAGGTCAAACCTGGGGTCAAGAAGTCATATAATTCACCAAAAAATTAAAATTCTGTCATTTACACACTTTCATTTGGTTTCAAAGCTGAATTACATTTATACTAAACGTACTTCCAGCATAATAAGCTATAAAGGCCCGTTCACACCAAGTGCAATAACTATAATGATAACTTTATTAGTGTCCACACCGATGCATAATCATGTTCTGTTCATAATAAGCACACTTCAGTTTTGTTGTTTGCTGCATTAAATGCTTTAAAGCAGGATCAATGTTTTTATAATGAAAAAAAAAAAATTATTGTGAAAGTGATTCCAACTATATAGATCCTCTATATTGTTATCGTTATGGTGTGGACTCTGCTGTTCCTTTGTAACTTAGAACAATGTTTAAAACTATATCTATATAAATTGTTAAATAACTTTAGTTATCTATAATAAGATATTATATTTTATTGTGCTTTTGAAGATGCAATTAATTCTCATAAAATGTATGTTTTGTGTTCTATGAAACTTTTAGTGAATAATTCTTTAAAGAACTATTTATTTTACTTAGTATGAAGATCATTTGAATAGCTTTTTCCACTATATAGAACCTTTTGTGGAATGGAAAGCGTCTATGGATGTTAAAGGATCTTCACAGAAGCACAGATGCAAATAAAGAATTTTAAGAGTGTAGGGTGAACAAATAATTTCAAAATTGTTATTTTTGGGTGAACTTTCTCTTTAAAAGTTAAACAAACAAATCTTTCATGACTCCTTTTGGAACAGGACAGAAGTGTGAAGCTGGCATATGTACGACAGCCCCATCATTAATAATACGCTACAAACACAGTTTTAATGAAATTTAGAAGCCAGTCCCTGCCAAAATGATCCCAGTCTCCCTTTCTGTATTACTGTGCCAAATTCGGATGCTTTTCTGGCTGATTCAGCAGCCAAGAGGAGAGTGAAATCCAAGCGGGCAGATTGTGGTGTCTGACAAGGAGAGCTGTTATCACCCCAGGAGTCGTCTGTGGGTTAGTGCTTATGTCAGAACACATGCCTGCTGTCTACGTATAAAAGTAGCAGCACGTTCACTGGCACCTCTCTAGACTATGCTATCATTAGCTCTAATGGGGCCAAACCCATGAGGATAAATTCCAGCAGTCGCTTACAGACTCTCAAGATTGTTGTTTTAATTTGTTTTATAGGAACAGAATGGAAAATAAATCTATTGCGGATTGCACTGAAAGGATGCAAGCATTTTCCCAATGGCTTTTGTAATGTTCAGCCTAAAGAAAAGGGGAACAGTTGCATAGAGTGCACTGAACTAAAAGCATGAGCAGGGCTTTGACATTGTCCTTGTTTTTGACCTGGTTCCACAGAGATAGAAGAAGAGGACAGGAAGAAACAGTGCAGAGGGGAGGTGACAGTCCAGTACTTTTACAATGCCGTTTAGACTAATACTGAGGCAATCAAGTTGCACATCACCTTTAAATACCATAACAACTTATTTCATCCAAAAATGACAACTAGTTGAAATTAGCTCACCCTCAGACCATCGGTTTATTTCTTCATCTGAACAGATTTGAAGAAATGTAGCATTATATCACTTGCTCATCAAGGGATCCTCTGCAGTGAATGGGTGCCATCAGAATGAGAGTTCAAACACCTGATCAAAACAATACAATAATCATCTCCAGTCAATAATTTTACATCTTGTTAAGCATAAAGCATAAGAAACTTCTTTTGGATTATTGTGATGTTTTTATCAGCTGTCTGAACTCTCATTATGATGGCACCCATGCACTGCAGAGGATCCAATAGTCCATTTTCTTTTGAAGAATGCTGGTAACCAAGTGGTTTCATGTCCTGTTGACTTCCATAGTATGGACAAAAAAATTATGGAGGTCAGTGGGACTTGAAACTGTTTATTTACCAACATTCTTCAAAATATCTACTTTTATGTTCCACAGATGAAAGAAATGCAATGCAAAAACTTGGAATGACATGAGGGGGAAGGGAATAAATAATGACAGAATTTTCTTTTTTTTTGGATGGACTACCCCTTTAACAGAATCTCTGATCTTAAGCCATAATATAATGAGACTAAATAAAGTCAGATATTAGAGGCACATGGTCACTTAGACTTTTGGAACTAAATGGATCCGATGCCAGAATCCTTTGGGAGGCCAAACATCAGTCTGTTATCAGTTAATAGGACACCACAACAGAAACCAAGTAGTATACTGTGGAAAATGTCATATACTAAAATGTCATTCTACTTTTTCTAGTAAAAATTCTATACCAAATGGCAAAAAATTAATACCGCACAGTATTACAGTCAACTATTACTATTATTATTTAATTGTTACATATAGACATAAATGGACCAGACACTATTAGAATTATAACTGAATAGCGCTTCTGTATTTAGTTTAATCTAAATAAACGCATAATCAAATCATTTGGCAGGGAGAGGAGCAGTAGAAAGAGAATAAGAGCTTACCAGCTGAAGAGATCGGCTCTGATCACATTACTCGCTGTTGCATTCCTCCATGTTGTACATAAACAGTGATACTGAGTGCGTGACAGCAGCACACCGCGTCAGATGAAAGCTCTTTATCGGCTCTTGAGCGCTTGAGCTGTGGGCAGATTATCCTCCTCTCACCGCGCTCAAGAGCAACCTACAGCGGATACAGGTGAGTAAAGCATCCCATTCATTCCAAAAGATAAAATCAAGTCTTGAGGCCCTATTACATTACATTATTATCTTTTATGTATTCAAAATGTTATAAAGTATTATATTCATCAAGAATCAGAAGATTTTTTTAAAAGAAATTCATATTTTTACTCAACAAGGATAAATTAATTTGATCAAACATAACAGCCAAAAAATATATTTCAAATAAATGCTGTTTTATTAACTTTCTATTCATCAAATAATCACGAATATAAGCCTAAACGTATCAAGGTGTCCATATAAATATTAAGCAGCACAACTTTTTTAAACATTGGTAATAAGTAATGTTTCTTGAGCACCAAATAAACATGGAATGATTTCTAAAGGATCATGTGACACCAAACACTGGAGCTTAGCCATTACAGAAATAAATGACATTTTACATTATTAATTTATTCAAACAGAAAACAATTATACAACGATTCTTTCTTCTACTGAAAAACGCAGCTTAGATTACGTTTATCGGCTATTTTGCGAGTTCGAACGCAGCTCATCCAATCCGAATTTAGAGAGTGTGAGCGTTTATGTATGCAGACATATATATACGAAGAGTTAGATGCACAAGCCTCAGGAGCAGTGATTTAATTTTAATGGCGATGAATAGGTTATTTTCATTGCCATTAAAGTGAAATAACTGAACACACACACACACACATATATATATATATATGTTCAGTTATTTCACTGTAATGGCAATGAAAATAATGTAATATATATATATACACAAGACCAAAACGTTAACAGAAACTCCCACAATAATAGCCTATAGCTTATAGGGGCGATATATAGGGTGTAACCACTTGTTTTCTGTTTCAGTAATAAATCTAAATTATTTATTACTTAAGTGCTCAATGTTGCCAAATGAGCTGTTTTCATGAATATGAATGAACGAAGAGAAATGCTTTTCAAATCCTAATACAGCTGCCTGTACTTACAGACACGGGCAGATGGTGAACAGCGGCGCCCTGAAAAAAGCGCAATTGTTCTTTCAGTGGGGCTCATTGTCTTTTATCCCCGTTGTGAGGCGACAGTGAGGGGTGAAACAAAAGACCTTGAACCCGAAGCACCTGCTCATGGACACGAGATTAAATCCAGGGCTGATTGTATTGGGATCCCAGGGGCGCGTCACGCCTGATCAAATGATGCGGCAAGCGTGAGGCCGTGAACGCGCACCAATGGAGCCAATGCACATGGAAATGAGTCCTAACGACCAATATGAGATTCGCGAAGAAAAAAGGCAGCATGTAAGATTAAGGAACTAGTGTGGGGGGAGGGGAACAATGGAACAGGGCCAGATGGAGAGCCATGAATTAGAGATGAAAGAGGATTTTACTTTTTTTGGGTGAGGTTCATGCATTGAGAAAATACTTATATGTAATGTGCAATGCCTGATGCAAAATCAAGTGTAGGTCAAAATATTTGGCCCATTGCCTAGGCTGAGAGTGCCCCCTGGTCTTCTCTTCTGCATTCCCATTGGCCAGACTCTGAATTTCCCATGTAACTTTACAAAGAGACTTCTAGCAAAATATTTTACTCATATAATCCTGATATAAAGCCTTTTAATACATGAAACAAGATCACATTTTCAGATTAGAGTTTCCACTTTTTTTGACCAGTAAAAGCAAAAATGATTTAATTTTAGACGCAAAATAAATAAATTAAAAAACAAATCTATAACAACAACAACAAACGTATTCCATGTAATCCTGATATAAAGCCAGAAGCTATTTTAACAATTTCAGATCTCAATATTTGAGCAGCAAAATAATTTTTTGGACAAAAATAATTTGCATTGAGATTGCATTGATAAAGAGGCCAATGAAAAAAACTGAGCTTAATTAGAAATTGAAATACAATAGAAATTTCAGTGCCTAGAAATCATTTCAATACTGTTACTTCTTGATTTTCCATGATTGCCGAGAACCTTTCAAACAAAGGTACATCTGTGTGAAGAGAGCAAGAAAGTTATAAAAGATTAATGTTAACATGAGGCATCAGTTTTGCCTTGCAGACAAACGTCTAGATGGAGCTTTTCCAAATTTATGCAATACATTTTGGCACTGTTCAAAATAAATGCTGGTAGATCTCTCTCAAACACTTGTTTTACAGTTTTTTTTTTATTTAGACAACCCAAATAAAAGGCACATAAACATTGCGCATGTTTACATAATTATTTCTGACAAACTTACATTTAAAAAAAAATGTAGGAATGTTTTTCTTTCCGCTACTCAGAAAGCCTAGTCTTCATATATACAAAATTACCATTGTTAATGTACTAATACAAAAGTTTTATAAAAGGTTATTTTGCTTTTCTTTGCTCACATTGTCTATCTGTACTCTAAGATCTTCTGAGCTAAACACTTCTGTACAAACATATACATTCAACTGCTTTCACAGGGGCTCCAAAATCATCCAGTTCATCAACTGAATCAAAACAACAACATTAGACTCAATTCAAAAATGTTCACTTCATTGGATTTCATAATTGGTTTCAATTTGGCAAATAAAAGAGGCAATTGTAATGCATCCACCATGAAATGCATAAACGTGCATTCTCACTCTCCCACAAACTAAACTATGGAAACATGCTTTTGTTTGTTCTAGTGTGACGGGAGAATCAAATGCCTCATGAGACACGCACACAAACACACACACACGGATCAGGGATTCATTGTGTCTGATCAGGAAAAAGCATCCCCTTCCTGAGACTCAGTGCTGGGGTGGACGGCATCCATTCAGACACTCCAGATCGTCACATCACAGGCTGTGGGGGAAAACTACCCACAAAAAATTGCATACAAGTTAAATAATTAGTGTTTTCACTACAGCAGTCTCTTCTCTCTTGCATCTGCTCCATGCACAGGAAGCATGTAGAGGAAGTGGCCGACATAATGTTCCTAAATTCTCTCACATTGGTGGCAGTACTGTGTAGTGAGTGACAGCTCACTCTTACTACTTATACTGTTGTGTTTTATTAACACAAAATTATTAAACTCTTTAGTCCAAATAGACAAGCACAGTGTTGAAATTTCCAGAGCCAGTCTGTAAACATTCTCCATTATTTCAGACTGAAGAGGTGCTTTTATGTTAAATTTATGTTGCTTCTGGGCTTTAACTACAGGAAAATACTATCATCTACAGAGTTTAAACTACATAAAACAAAACAAACATAAAAAACCCCCAGAAAACTTACAAAAACAAACATGCAAAAAAAAAAAAAAAAAAAATAGAAAGAAAAAAAATCAAAGTGGAATATATTTACAAACAAACATGAATAATTCCAAGGCATTTTCCTGGAATTATTCATGTTCATTTCCTATTCTCAGCCCATTTCCTTTGTAGAACATGTTTTTAGAACAGGGATCTTGCAAACATCATATAAAAAATACAAAAAAAAAACAAGGTTATAAAATACTTCTAACAGGCAAAAGTCCAAATTAAAACTTTAAAGGGCATCAGCGCAGTACTCCAACCAATAGATGGCGCTGTTATAAATGAGCTGGTTACCTACAGCTCATAAACCCCATCCCAAATCAGACACTTGGCCCTCATGGTCCTCCTCTGAGTTCAGACTTTGGTGAAGAAATGCTGCACAGACTGTAGAGTAGAGTAGTAGTCTGCTGTGAAGTCCGCACCATTGTGCAAAGGGGGCACTCTTGAGCACCTTTCTCAATCGTTAAATGACAAATAGGATACTCTATGTCTTCATGGACTTTGTAGATCCATACACAAACTAAGGCCATGGGATAGTAATGACCACATCAAGTGTACCATTTGGGACACATCTTGATATTCATATTTAGATAATACTGCCTCTTTAAACTAGGGATATGCTTTCAGTGCAAGACTCTTAACTTCCTCCAAAGCTTTCTTCTGTATGCAAAAAAAAAACACGCGACAGCTAACAATGTTCACAAACAATAAGAGAACGAAGCTGCCCTCCCCTCATAAAAACTGAATAGCAGTAAACAGTGTCATGACGAACACCATTAAAAAAAAAGAAAAAAAAAAAAGAAAAAAAAAAAGTGATCTACGGCACCTCCATACACAAAAAAAAAAATAACGCACACACTCACACCCCTGCGCAAAATCGAAATAATGCAAAAGATATTTAAAAAATCCTCCCTCCCAATGGAAGCAACAGTCCATTTCAAACGAATTTCCTTAAATACTGATTAGCAGGTTACACTTCAACAACATTGAAGAACCCACTGGCACTCTGCTTATTAAAAAAAAGTGTTCGAAATGCACATCAATTATTGCATTTGTCCTTAAAAACGTCCGTCGTCGGGGTTTGAAGTGCTCAGAGGAGCTTGCGAAATGCCCCGCTACAGAGCTGCTCACCAGGTGCGCAAAACGCAAACATACTTGAAGGCCAGAGAGAGTTGGAAATCCGTGCAAATCTTCTGCTAGTGTTGCAATGTAGCCACGCAATGGGTTTGTTCATGCCACTCAGATGTCAGAAGAACAAATGCTGGTCAGCGCCACCGGTTCTACCAGTGAGAAGATGGCAAGACTTGGGACAGGAAGGGCATAGTGTCCATAGGTCTCATGGCAATGTTGAGCGGGGCGCCGATGTTCATGGGCATGGCCATGGGCGTGGTGATGGCCACCGGATGGGCGATATTCATGGGCGCTGTGGCTTGGATGTTGACGGATGCGATGTTCACAGGGCCGGTGATGGTAACCGGGTGCTGCAGGCTGATGGGAGATGTGATGTTGACTGTGTTGGTAGAGATGTTCATCTGGGCTGCTATTGTAACGGGGTTGCTGGTGTTGCCGCGGTTCATTGCAGTGGTGATTGGGGCTGTGGCTGAGACCGGTGTAGTGGAGGCAGAGTTGCAGACTTCAGTGTTGTCTGTAAAGCACAGAGAAAGAGACAGGAGAAGCATTAGCGCTTGTGTTGGGGATTTGTGTGTATTCTGTTCCCAAACTCTCTGGGCGTCTAGACTCGTGTGGCAAATGACCTACGAGAGCATTTGTGATTGAACTTCCTGTTATCAACAGCAGAGACAGGAGAGAGCAAACTGTAATTGTGTGTGTACATCGGCTTTTCCACCTTTTTTGTTTCCATTTCATTTTTACCTTTTCGGAGCCCTGAGTGGTTCCACTGCCAATCTCCTATTTAGAAACAGACAGAGGGTTATGATGGGCAGGCAGCTGCCTGCAGTGATGAATTATGGGACTTCTAGCAATGCAGGGCTGCAGCATTTATGCACAGTGTGAATTCAGACATGACTATAGTGTTAAAATCTGAGAAATTTAAATTTAATGTGAATGTTTCAGGTTCAATACAGGTTAAGCTCTATCAACAGCATGTAGACGTTAGCACAGAAAAAATCTCATTCATCAGTTTGCAAAAACAAGCAAAAATTCTTTGTCTATTATATGGGCATTACTGTTAAAAATTCTTTGAATTCTGAGGTGCTATAATAAATAATACAATAATATAATATAACAAATAATGTTAGAATAATTCAATATACACCCAATTACATCGGTTTTTAACTGAGGCGAGAAAAATAAAATAAAATAAATATAATAAATTAATATACATACAATTTATATAAAAATACTTTAATATACTTTTAATATAATAAAATTACAAAATTAAGAGATTTTAGCTATTAAAATATACAATTCTACCAAATTCTAACAAAAAAATGTGCTAATCGTGATACTAAACTAAACTACATGACAGAGATAGATTATGGGATGGGGATCAGTGGGTTAATGTAATGGCACCTATCACTAAATAGCACAACAGCTCTGAGACAAACTGAGACCTCAAGGAATGAATGCAGAGTGCTGCTGACCTCTTTTCAATCCTTGCAGTAGACCTGCCCCTTGACCTACTCCTGACCCTGTCGTATACATCCTTAGAAAGGATCCGGTTCAGTCAGAGCAGTTTCTGCCTGAAGCAAAGCACTGGTCTTCTCCACTGACATGCTTGACTAACTTAAGATCTGAACAAATGATTCAAATGCCATGACCAGTGAAATGTGATGGACTGCACAACCAAACAACTCTCAAGAATCACGGTGAAACAATCCCAAACATAAATGATGCCAATGGTACAGGACTTTGAATTTAAAAGAATCTTGGAAGCCATGTTCAAGTATCATTCCGCACAGAAATGCTCAAAAATGGCTTCAAATAGCCCTCATGTCTATTTTACAGAGACTTCACTCCCAAGATTCTTTGTGCTTCTTTAGATACCCATTTTTTTCCATCTAAGAAATAGCAACTCTGCACTGGCTCCTAAAACCTGCTTTTGTCAAACCAAGAACCTGTAACATCATAGGCCAGGGACGGGATAATGTCCAAACCAAGTGAAGTTGTCAGAATAACTTGTGATGTCATGAAAACACTGAATTAAATTATTGTAGATGTTAAAATATGTTCTGAAAAGTTGTAGGATTTATTAAGACCAAAACAGAGTACCATATATTGTTGGAAGATTACGTTGTCATTCTGGACGGTTCTACAAAAGGGTTAAAAATCTCCCAACTGTGCTTGCAAAGTCACTTCTCAAACTAGTGCACTGTAGTGTATAGGATTTTGGGAGCTGTAGGGACAGCAAAGAGCTCAGAGGAAAGGATGAACAGAGTGTTAGTAGAAAGATGTTGGAGCTAGAGTTACATGAGTCACCCAGAGACGCTGGGACAGTTATTGTATAGACTACCGGCTGATTGGCTGATTGGCTGGGGCAGCCAATCATGTTGCACTTACCTTTGTTACAGACGTTGTTGTAGTTGCTCTGGCCATGTGTTTTTAAGTGGCTGGTGATGTAG
The DNA here is from genome assembly GCF_018340385.1 of Cyprinus carpio. NCBI lineage: Eukaryota > Metazoa > Chordata > Actinopteri > Cypriniformes > Cyprinidae > Cyprinus > Cyprinus carpio. The sequence goes on along the minus strand of NC_056606.1, from coordinate 17,484,269 downwards.
GCGGCGCTCAGCATCTTTCCACACACATTACAAGTGACTTTCCCTTCGTGCCGAATCATATGCGACCGAAGTCTGTCTTTGGTGGCAAAGGCTGATGTACAGGCCTATAATGGACATGCAGGATTACATCATTTACAGCACAAATTCAATCAGTTTTCTTTTAATTATCCAAATTGATGTAAGCTACGTTAAGTCTTCGATATTAACCCTTTATGGGGTTCGAACCTTTAGTTGCCAGCAGCTAAACATGCAAAAAGTTGTGAGGCTCAACTGAATAAATAGGGTAAATGGGTTCCTGTTCTTACCGTAACCTGGCATTTGAAAGGTCTCTCCGAGGAATGAACATGCTTCACATGGCAGCTGAGATGATCAGGCCTGAAAAGAGAGGGAAAAATGGAAAACAGCATCAAGTCTCTGTAACAAAGCCACTGGATTTTGGCACCAGCTGCATCTATGTACACTTCACAAAAACAAAACCAGAAGGCTCAGGTGCTGTTCTTTGCGAGTCCGCCTCTGAGCTGCAGATTCATCAGCTGCCGTGAGCTAGAAAGCATGCTAGCAGATGTGGCATACAGTAAATACTGGCCTATACCAGCAACAATTCACTGTTCACAGCCGCTAACAGAACAAACTGATGCTGCTCTTACACTGGAGGTTTTGATGTGAACATGAAGGTCTTTGCACACTGAGTCAGAAATTTTTGCAGGTTAAAAAATAAATATGACCTCACGTTTTGTCAGTCACGTTTACACACTGCCTCCGAAACGTTTGTCAGTCATAAAAAAAAAATTCGGATCAGGTTCGATTTTCTGCATTTTCGCATCCGTAGAAAGCATTTTGATAGGAAAGGATGATGAATACGAAAAAACGCATAAGAAAATTTCGGACTCAGTATGCAATGACCTTAAGTTTACTTGCCTATATTTTTGGGTTTTAATGTTTAATAGGAAATCTTGAGGTAAAGCTGGTGTAATGATTAGGGCCCTATGAAATGTGTTTTATTTTTCCCCAAAATCTGTTTTTTCTGTTTTAATTTTTCTGGATTCCGTTTTTTCTCCTTTTTAATGATTAAATTAAATTGTATTAATCAAAAAGATAAATTTTCCCATCAATTTATTAAAAGTTTAACAAAAATCAATTTATTAAAAGTTTAACAAAAATTACATGTTTAGGGCCCTATGAAATGTTTTATTTTTTCTTCACCATATGTTTTATTGTGTTTTAGCATGTCTAATTATTTAAATGTATAAAAACAACTTTATTCTTTTTTTTTCTTAAAATAGCCTTATGAAATGTTTTTTTCCCCCTCAGAAATTCTGTTGTGTATTCACATTTTTCTGGTTATCAAATGAAGGCATAAAACATTAATTTAATTTATCTTTTAATTATTAAAAATTAAACAAACTTTATTTTTTGGTAAACAAAGGAGATTTACTATTAAAATTAAAACATGAAAGAAATGTTGTGTGATTATTCCTTAAAAAATAATGTTTGTTTCTTTTTAGTAGTAGGCTATACATACATTCTGCTGAACAATTAAAATACATTTCTGGCAAATACTTGTCTTTAAATTAAACCGGACTTTTATTTTGACGGGTTGCCGTGAATACCTTTACAGTTCTGTGTATGTGATATGACGCTAGTTTTACCCGAATCAAACAGTCAAATCCTCATGAATTCACTCTCAGAGCAGTTCTGGATATGTTGTTCATGTGTCCATGTCCTCATTTAGTGAGATGACAGATGCCGAAATCACTGTGAACGTCACGCGTGCTTCCATATGTGTGTAATAAACGAAACCGTGCTTCTGCGCCATTCATTAACAGAGACACGCAGAACATGCAGGATTCATATTTAAATTGACTTTTCCAGCTTAATATTTACAGATATTAGTCCATATTGTGATTTGATTTAAATGTAATGACCTACTTTTGATTAATTAATTCAAAATTTGACAAATTCCGTGACATTCCATTTTAAACTGTAAATTCCGTTTTTTTATAACTGGATTCTGCGATTCCGCCCGCGTTTTCCGCATCGAGGAAATCATATGTCCCTAAATGATGCAAAAAATTCAGCTTTACTATGCACTATATACTTTATACAGGAATAAATTACATTTAAATATATATATAAAAAATGGCTATTTTAAACTAATATTTCAGAATACTACACTTTCACTGAATTTTTGATATAATAAAAAAGTAAAAAAAATGAAATGAAATTAACTTGACTAATATTTCAGATTCATTATTTTAATTTAGTTTGACTTGATGTACTAAAATAACTAATACTGAAATAAACACTAATAATTTAGACATTAAAAAAAGTAAAAAATTAAAATATACAAATAAAAGCTAATTCAAATTAATAATAACTATCTTAGTCAAGCAGTATCTATCAATCAAATAATAATAATAATTTTTTAAGTTCTATCTCTTTTAGTAGCTCGAAGACACCAAAATAACATTCTAACTATCGGATTTAAACTGTTGCTACCTCACAACTTCCTTTCATATTCATAGCCAAAGTATTTTGCAATCTTACTACAATCTGGAACAAAATATCAGTGAATGCAAATGAATTGGGGCATTTGAAGGAAAATCATTTCATTCAGGTTTGAAAACTGCACTAAATATGAACGTGACACGACCAGCCGGAGGAGACTGGGACATTTTGTTTTCAGGTGGTGTTCTCAGAAACAGTCAGAGCTCTAAAAACAGCCCTTTTTATCTCTGCGCTTTGATTTGTCTCCGTGCGTGATTAATAATCCCAGGATTAATTTCAGGGATAGCGAGGCCTCTCAGATGCTTTCCCGGATATTCAGGGACATTATAGACGAGCTATAGATGAGACTCCTAAAGCAGCCGTATGTCTGCGGCCCCTGAGTGACTCAAAGGAAACCCCAGTGCTGATCCTCTAAGACAGAACAAACAGGAGGGAATAACAGAGGAAAAAGAGCACCCCCTCCTCCTTCTGTTCACGCAGACCCTCGGCATGCTGGGCCCTACAAAGGCAGCCAGTCAGATCCATTCACAACAACTATAAATCAGCCAGCAGCAGCCAATAGGAGCGAGACGACATTAACATCATCAGAACAGCAGATGGTGGATTCAGCTCCAGCTTTGAACACATATTTCAACAGACATTATTAAACGCACTGACATCATCAGAATCCACAAACAACTTTGTTTAATGGAGGATGGAAATGACTCACATTCTCCATTAACATATACGTTCTAATATTGTTTACAGCGAAGATATATAGTTATCGGTTATTAATTTTTAACATTAAATCATTTTTAAATGATTAAGCAACATTAAATCAATCAATTAACAAATATACCAACCTACCAAATCTAAAGTGCAAAATTATGCCTTTTAGATCTGAGTTTGTAGGCTAATTATCAGAAACATAAAACATTTTTATTGGATAGTTACAATGTGACCATTGCAGCCCAATATGCAAACAAATTACTTTAATGAACCAGTTCTTTTAAACTAATCAGTAAAAAGACTCCGATATCAGTCTCTAACCAAAGAGGTTTATAGTTTGAATCATTTTGAGCTGAGAGAAAAATCTGTTTTTTTTTTTATTTCCAACTTGAAATGAACCGTTACTGTACTCAAAACGTGTAATAGTTCAGTTAATTATTAATTCAGTTTACTGTTTTAAAAACCTACTAATTTCTTTTTTTTTTTAACAACTTTATAAATGTTGTAATAAATGACAATTAATAACATAAATAATAAAAACTAAATACACTACTGGGCAAATGTATGTGGTCAGTAAGAGATTTTTATGTTCTTGAAAGAAACCTCTTATGATTATTGTGGCTCTATTTATTATCAAAAACAGTAATAAATGTAATGTTGTGAAAAATGATTACAATTCAACATGTAATTTATTTCTGTGATGGCAAACCTGAATTTTCAGCAGCAATTACAGTCTTCAGTGTCACATGATCCTTCAGAAATCATTCTAATATGCAAATTTACTGAAACATTTCTTAATACTATCAATGTTGAAAACAGCTATGTTGCGTAATATTTTTTGGAAACTTATTATTTTGAAAGATTCTTGGATGACTAGAAAGTTCAAAAGAACAGCAAATATTTAAATAAATATATATTTTTTTAAATTATAAATTTACTTTACTTTTGATCAATTTAATGAATCCTTGCTGAATAAAAGTATTAATTTAGTTAATAAAAAAACTCACTGATCCAAAACATAGTGTATTTTGTCAAAAAAGGGAAGAGGTTCCTCAAAAATACTTTAGGAATCATTATAGAACCAGAATTGTTCACTAGAATCTGAACCAGAATCATTAAATTCCTTATAATTCATAACTTCGAAACCAAACACACTGATTAAATTTAAGCAAGTGAAAAAGCTCCACATACCTCGAGAATCCCTTTCCACAGACAGAACAGACATAGGGTTTGTGGACGCCTCCGTCGTGTGAGCGCACGTGGTACGTCATGCGATCCTTCCTCTTAAAGCGCTGTTGGCATATAGGACACTCAAATGGTTTTTCATCCGAGTGGGACAGCTTGTGCCGGTTCAGATGGTAAACATCCCGGAAGGCTTTCCCGCACATTTCACAGCCGTGGTTCTTCTTTACGGGCTTGGGTGGCTTTTTGGGAGCACTGTGTTGGGTCACGTTGGACATGGACGTCGGGGACATGATAGTAGAGGCGGAGGACGTAGAAGTGGTCGCTGTGGAAAAGATGCCAGCGACGGTTGAGATGTAGGCAGGGTTGCCCGTGGTCTCACGGGGCATGGTGGAGATGAGCGGGACCATGGTGGGTGCCGCTTGTGCCATCTTTTTGGGTCTGGACACCATTTTGATGCCGGTGTGGCAGGACTCGTGCCGGCGGAGGTGGTAGCTGTCGCGGAAGGCCTTGTTGCAGTAGCCACAGATGAATGGTGTCTTGCTCTTGTGCTCTTTCTTGACAACGGGCATTTGACCACCTCCTCCGGCATTGCCACCCCCTCCTCCCCCCGTCCCGCTGGCTACGTTGTCCTTGAGGAGCTCGGCGGCGCTGACGGGGGGTTTGTGGTCCAGAGGAATGGGCATCACAGGCTTCTGGTCCTGCGGCTCAGAGTTCAGCAGTGGCAGCAGGCTGTTTGGGGCCACCTGGTGCTGGTGGTGAAGGGCTTCATTAGCCTGCTGGAAGGAGAAGACAGAACCAGACAGGAGGGTTAAAAACGGTGATGTGCTGACAAAAAAAAAATAATAATAATAATATTGACCAAATTTATGGCTGCTAAAATTGTCCTAGAGAGAGAAATTCTGCACTTAATAATAACAAATAATAAATAATAGAATAAAATAATAAATAATGAGACAGAATAATAAAATAAAATAAACTAATAATCATAAAAATAATGACCTAAATAAAATGAAAATAATAAAAATGGAATACTAAATTATAGAAATAGAATAATGAGATAATAAATAAATAAATTAATTCCCATAAATAAATCATTTTAAAACTGTTATCTGTTTAAACTTTAAAAAACACACACACACAGTAGAGTCATGTATGGCAACACCCCCAAAAATAAGTTCAGAGAAATATTATAAATCCAAAACAGTTTTATTTGTTTACCACAGGTTTAAGTATTTATGATATACCTTATGATATATATATATATATATATATATATATATATATATATATATATATATATATATATATATATATATAAAATTTTAACATGCTTTATGTGAAATCAGACATCAAAACACTGTATCTTACAGTACAAAAGATGGATAACTTTAATACTTATGTAACCGGGCATAAGTTTAAATTAGAAATAATAATGGTTTGTTAGGATATTACACTATTTGGCCGAGATACAACTATTTGAATATCTGGAATCTGAGGGTGCAAAAAAAAAAAAAAAAAAAAAAACTGATAAAATAGCCCTTTAAAGTTGTCCAAATAAAGTCCTTAGCAACACATATTACTAATCAAGAATTATGTTTGAATATATTTACGGTAAGACATTTACAAAATATCTTCATGGAACATTATCTTTACATAATATCCTAATGATTTTTGTCATAAAAGAAAAATCTATAATTTTGATCCATTCAGTGTATTGTTGGCTATTGCTGCAAATAGACCTGTGCGACTTGTGACTGGTTTGGTGGCCTAGGGTCACATATAATAGAATAGAATTAAATAATAGAACATATATGCACACATAAGCACATATTTACTTTTGCACAGATATACTGGATTTTACTTTTATTTTACTTTTCCTCAGGTAAAAAAAAATTTGCGTTTTAACTCCAGTACAGTAGTGGGGATCCAGTACACTTGAACAGAGATGAAAAACTCTGATCCCACTGATATAGCTAACAAAGTCCATCTTGCATAGATTTGTTGTGTGTGTGTGTGTTCTGTGTTCCCATCAGCACTTCTGGCAGCCTGCGGGATGACTAACGATCAGCAGAAGTTCAGGAATGAACACACATGCTTACGTTACGTACATACAAATACACACTGGACTCCACAAATGGCAGGAGGAAGAGGCACTCCATTGAGAAAATTCTCATTAAATCAAATGAGTCAAGTTTCCCCTTCAACCACAGAAATACATGCTGGGCTGACTGGATTCAGAAATTCTGATTCAGAATGATTCACAGTGTTATCAAAAGCGTCATCTGGGCCCCAAACTAATGACACAGATTACGCTGGAGTCGTGATAGAGCACATGCTGGCATGAAGGCTGGGTAGAGGGCAGAGGCTGTGTGCTCTGATTAACTGAACTCAAAAACAACGCTGGGCCACTGAGGAATCTAAATCTGTCTGGCTGGCGTAAACCGATCTGCTGAGATGCTCCCGGTTTTTCATGTGACTGCAAAATGAACTGTAACGCAAGTGAGATGATTCAGCGGGTCAGGAACAAACTCAGCTAAACCTGTGTGTGAACGAGATGACAGGGACTTTACAGAGAAAACAAGAGAGTTGTGGCATTTACACTACAGATATTTTGAATTTGATAAGCAATACACTGGCTCTTATGAGATATCCAACTACATTTTGCACAGCTGAAGGTCCAGATCTCTTCTGTATTAAATGCATTCAGTAAGGATGCATTAAATTGATAAAGTGACAGCAAAGACATTTATAATGTTATGAAAGATTCTATTTCAAATAAATGTTGTTCTTTTGAACTTTTTATTCATCAAAGAATCCTAAAAAATATATCATGGTTTTAAAAAAAAATAAGCGGCAAAACTGTTTTCAATATTGTTTATTTATAAGAAACGTTTCTGGGGCACCAAATCTGCATATTAGAATGATTTATGAACGACACTGAAGACTGGAGTAATGTTGGCTGAAAATTCAGCTTTACTACATTTTATTAAAATAGAAAACAGTTTGTTTAAATTGTAAAAATATTTCACAATATTACTGTACTTTTAATAAACTAAATTAGGGGAGATTTTGGCCGATAACAATAACCGATAATTCGAAAAAGCCAATAACTGATATGTTGGCCGATAAATCTAAATCCAAATTTTTATAGAATTTTGAGAGCCTGATTACAAATTCTCACCGTTAACACAAGCATGCGCTGTTTACGTGTATTTAGCTTGGATTTTAAAGAAAACAGCGCATCCTTGTGGCTAGTGATTAATGACAAAATTTTCATTTTGGGGTGGAGTACCCCTTTAAAATGCATGATGCAATTTTATGATATGGTTTTGTTAAACAATACTGACGTACTGTCCTACTACAACTCTAAAAGTGTACACTTTCCCATTGTGAGTGAATTATTTACTTTCAGAGCACAGAAGTAAGTGAATTGGGATGCAGCCAACTTGAACACAGAGTGAAACCCACCTCGCAGGCCTGGAAACAGAGGTGGATGCTTGTATGTTTGTTTGTTTACTGAGGCTTCTGGGAGGCTGGATGCACTTCTTTAGTTCTCCCTTACACACAGAGCAGCGTGAGGGATTTGTTTACACAGCCAGGGGCAAAAGCTTACAGACACTCACTGCTAACCTACATCACAGCCACCTGCCCTGGCAGCCACTGATCTCTGAGCCACAACACCAAGACAAACCAGAGGGAAAACAATATACAATGATCACAAACACATCAATTGCCAAACTTGGAGTATGTGAACATGTATGAAAGTTAAATTCAATGCATCTATGAACAGTCTTAACGAAGTGGTTCAGCATAATGAATCCAACTTCTCAATTCTACCACAGCCTGAGGCGCTTAAAAGACCCAATAAAGTGCGGCAAACGCCCTGTTCACCCACTATTGATGTTCAATGGAGCATCTAAAACAGGCACAGCCCCCACAAACCACAGAAACAGCCCCAAACCAGCTTGGTTTAAAAAAAAAAACAAAAAAAAAACTTCCCAAATACTAATGAGCAAAAATCAGATGTAGATTTTAAACCATGAATGAAGTCAGCAAAAGGTCAAAGGTGGCATTATTAGTGCTCGGCCCCTGAGGGAACAGCTTCCCCTGCCTTGATTAAAAAACAAGGCCTGTCAATTATTAGAGGCAAAGGAAACATAAAGATGGGTTCACTAGTCGTCCTACAAGCTAATTGATTAGTGAAGTGGACTAATTCATATTTTTCAACTTGATAAAGAGTGTTTTAGCATGCTGACAGTCTCAAAATAACTGCGGATGCTAAAACCTGTGAATAATTGTCTCTCAAATTTCAAAATACATTATAGTAGACCAATAATAGCTTTGTGCAAAAACTAAAAAAAGTACTTTGATATTTAGCATGCTTATTTGATGAATTTTTGACTTGCAAAGCATTGCACTTCATGATGTACACAGTATTTTATATATACTGTATATACCGAAAAAAATTTGTTTGCCTATACTCTTGTAGTAACGGGATCCTAAAAGCTTTTTAAATATGATTAATTTAGTTTAATATCTATCTTTTATAGCATTGCATGTTTTTGCATTCAACCTTTTTCTGTTTTTTTTTTTTATTAATTTAAATGCAGACCGGTGTTTGTCAAGTAAAAATAGCTTTAAGAAAAATGAAAATACAATTGTATTGCCATGCTGCATAAAAGCCAGGGTCTGCTGGACCTTCCTGACTAGAACTTATGGATAATTAGGAATTAGGATCATTATTAGGATCTGTTTCCATTTGCTCCAATAGGAAAATAAATACTATGTCAAAAATATGACATTACATATGATGAAGAAATATTATGTTGGTCAGAAGAGAGAAAGATGTTAAATTTGCCATCACTCCTTCTGCTGCCATATTCGTAATACTCTATTTTTTGACATGTAATGCCAATGTAACATAAAACTAAGTATAGTGTTATATATTTTTTTAATTAAAATACACAAAAAATATATTCACAATGTTAATAATTGTGGAAACGGGAAATAATTCTCTGAAAAGGGTCCATTAGAAGATTTTAAAAAGATGTAATTTTGCACATGCTTAATCAGGTGCATGATGCAGTTGGTCTCTGCAGATGCAGAAAAAAAAAAAAAAAAAAAAAAAAGAGGACACCGCAATTAAGATGCCTACTCTTCTGCAATCACGGAGAGGACAGGGTTAAATACCTGACCTCTCGCATTCAGCATCATCCATCCATCTCGCAGGGCTGACTGTGACGCAGGCAGACGCAAGACAAAAAAAATGAATGCTTCTTTCTGCTCCTTATTTCATCTGCTCTATTGTGATGGACACAAATCGGAGCGGGGATGCCCTCATGGAGCCGCAGGGGGTCTTTGTGCAGGAGTCTTCTCTGATTTGGTTCCTCTATACGTGAGGAGAACTGCACACACACACACACACACACACACACACACACACACACACACACACACACACACACACACACACATATCTGCTCGCTCACTTCCTATAGCATCCCAGTCATCAGTTTACTGGGTACGTCTGGGGACGCAAGTCTAGACTAGGCCGCTGCATGTGTGTGTGTGTGTGTGTGTGTGTGTGTGTGTATAAACTCTGCGAGTGTGTGACGCAGAATGACTGTAGCCCTGCTGCGTCTTCACGCCACTCTGACAATTTTGATACAAATCGGGTCTGAAATCTGAGGTCAGTGTAACGTAAATAACAGAGAAAACGAGTTCAGCCAGAGAATAAGGAGTTTTGAAAAGCCAGTGGCCGCACAATGGAGATCTACAACAGGCCCAGGCTGGATGCTGAAACACATGGTAATTCATTTTCGAGTAAAGCTTTCTTAAATTTGAATTTGAAAAGAAACAGCAAAGAAGAAAGGGTGATAAAACTGGCAAAAAAAACAGTACAAAAGGAACAGGGAGCTTGTGGGAAGGCGAACAGCTCATAACACTACACAACCCAGCTGTTTACAACTATTAGACCCTAAAGGACAAATCCCAATGCATAATCTCCCTGCAGTTCACACATTTTCACAGACGCATGAAGCTTGTGTTTCACTGGAACTGGGGTGGGCGGTATGACCACAACCTTACATCATGCTATGAGATATTATATCACGGTAACCGAATACATTAAAATTATTTTTGCTGGAAATTCAACCTCATAATGTTGAATATATTACATCATCATAGCATATGTCTGTTTTTGTCAATAAATAACAGATGGAGATTTCACATGATAAAAAACTTTTTTATTTAAAATATGAATCTATAATAATAATTCTGTCTATTATTAATCTATTATTATATCCACAAAAATAGACAAATGCTAATTAGAATTAACTATGATATGATATAAAAACAAAGTGTGCGCTAGTATAATAAAATAATTGATTATTTTTCTAAATTTCTATCATTTTCAAAAATAATCTATTGATGTAAATGATTTAATTTATTGATGTAAAGTGTTTTACTTCAATATATTATTGAACACACATACATTTTTGAGTAGAAATAAAGAACTAGATAATTGTGTTTTTCAATAAAATTTATTTTCTTTTTTTTCAACATTATCTCTTGACTTAAATACATGTATATACTGGTATTTATACTTGATGGATGCAAATCACAAGATAAATTTAATAACAAATTTGGCATCAGTGCAAAAACACATGATACAAGACAGCTAAAATTAAGGGTGTAATACATTGAAAATATAAAAAACATTTTAAGTCACTGTTAAAAAGCTGATAATGATGTTAAAACCACAGCTTTGAAAAAATAGTGGTATAAATGGTATACCAGTTTGGTGTGTTGTTGACACATTGACACCGTTTCTTGATATATAGCATCATACCGCCCAACCCAAACTGTGATGCCGCATGAAACATTTGAGAAAGTGTCCCAGCAAACATTTTCATTCTGGTGAGTCGACTGAGGCACCGACTCCAAAAACATTCTTAGATCCCAGAAAATTTCATCTTCAGCACAAGTAAATATGAAAGAATAAAGCTGTTAGGCATTAAAGGCAAGATGCAGATGGGCCCCGGAGATGATGGAGCAGGTCTGAGGCACGTCTCGTCTGTGCTGTGCGTCTGATCAACAAATAAAGGGTGTTTTATGAGTCAGTGACTCATGAGTCACAAACCTACCTCAGCTTGATGATAAATGGATTACGGGAATTCTACTTTCTCTAGGATACACTAGGTCATGATGGGTCACAACGACCTACTAGCTGTCCAACAACTGATTAGTGAGGTCAACTAGTTTATAAAGACAAACTTAAACCAGGTCAACTTTTAAAAAGTGCATCCCAAGACACTTGAAGGATATGCCCAGTCGCTAAACACCCATTGAAGTGATTCATCCTCAAAGTAAGGTTTACCATCAGAAAAGCTTCTGCAGTCTCACCAAGTTCATGACTAAAGCCCAAAGTCACTACTTTTACTATGATGCGCTACCAAAAACACAAATCACAGCTGCTGTTTTTGCCACAGGTTTCAGCCTGATTCATACTAATCCAAACATGTTTTCAATTAAAAAGAGACAGAAAAAAAACTTTGCAAAACTGTGTGGCGGCATGTGTCAAATTAGATCAAACGTGTCTAATCTCACTTCCTGAGAACTGACTGTGGAATGACTCAGTCGTGCAGCACTTCAAGGGCAAAACAGGACCCCAAACATCCATTGCTTAAGGAAATATGATATCTGGCAAATCAATATCAGCTTTATTGGAGCATAGGTTATAATGTAAAACAATGTACATGTTTCCTTTCAGAAGAGTCATATAGTGAAGAATAGGTCACAATGTTACATACACTATTGCACAAGTAATAAACACCCATGCAAAGTTAAGAACATTTAAGTACACTCAACCATGTGTTCTCAACATGTGCTACAAACAAAGCATGTTCCCCAGCATGATTTATAGTAGCAGTACATACTGTAAAACTCTCACTGACATCAAAAGATCTGTGATCACAAGGCATGATAAATATGATCTTCAACAATATTAATATACTTGTACCCAGCTGCAGAAAATCGCACAGAGGAACCAGGTGCAATGTGAATCAATGCATTTTATGAAAGGTATAATGAAAAGCAGAAATTTAAACTAAAGCCCGGAGGATAGAAGTGACTAAGAAAGCAAAATGCAATTTAACTGAACACCTCGTAAAGTGAGTTTACATGTGAACAAGTTCTCAGGGTCTGAGTCACTACAGCAGCTTATTACGCTGTGTCTGATTCTTTGTGTCCTAAAACAGATAGACAGATACATAACTAGATAGATATATAGACTGACTAATGACTATCTAAGACTTTTGCTGTAATAAGTTCTTATAATTTTAAATTTTTTATACACAGTCACTCAAAAAAAATATTTCCACCAAATTGAAAATGGAAATATTTTTATTACTTAATTTTTTTTAATTAAATACAAAAACTACAGAAATTTCCATAACTTTTTCATTCATTGTTTTCTGTAACTTTTCCACACCTGAAATAACACACAAAAAAAGCTATTTTCCCCCCAGATTTTTCATGACTACGTGAACATTAGACACAGGTAGAGATGGAGGGAGAGGTGGAAAAACATAAAGAGATTGAGGAATTGATGATGGACTAATCTAGAGAGGGAAAGAAAATGGACAGATAGATGGAGATTAGAAACAGAGGAACAAACAGAGAGACTGACAGAGTGAAATATCTATAAAGGAGTGAATAGGGAGATGAATGAACAGATAGAGGCAGAGGAAAAGATCTACAGAGGGAAAGATAGATGGAAGAGAGATGGAGATAGTGACAGGATAACAAAGAAATAAAGCGGGATAGATGGAGCACAGACAGAGGAGTAAACAGAAGGAAAGATCTGCAGATAGAGTAACAAACTGATGTACACAGGGCTGCATCTATAGAGTCAGATAAGAGGGATATATGGTTAGATCTACAGAGATAGAGGAGTAAACACAGAGATTGAGTGTTACTACATCTAACGTTAGAGAGGGAGCGCAGCTGGGCGCCTGGGACTCCTCTACTATTGTTTTGCTCCAACTGCGCCTTTTCAAATATCTCTGGTGATAAAGCAGACTGAAGCAGACAGGCCGGTAGCACGAGTGAGCGGCGAGCGGGCGGCGTGTGGGTGTGAATGTGCGTGTGTGTGTTCAAGAGAAAGAGTTTCTCACCTGGAACAAGAAAGAGCTCCAGCTCTGCTCCATCATCGCGTCTCACTCACAGAAACAAAGCGCTCAACATGGCAGAGCGAGACTTCCGCCACCCCGCGGAACCTACCACTCGCGGGAGGGGGGGATACAGCAGCAGTCTGAACGATTTAATGAATAAAACACTGTCCGGTTTTACAATATGGTACTTTAAAAACACATTTATATTTACTTTATGGTATAACACATTCTGTCTATGCTTCGGGGGTAGATGTCATGAAGTACTGACTATAGCGATTTTCAAAACACACCTGTTTTTCATCTCCATCTCGACAGACTCTCGGGACGCTCCAAAAAAACAGGAGTGAAGTTGATGAATAACGTGGAACTGTCGCGAGACTCGTCATAACTCACTGCGCGAGACTGATTGCAGGATTTATCTGCATTTATACGATTAGACATGCTTTGTCTGTATCTGTACATGTAAAGTCTGTTTTATACATTTAAACACAACGTTATGCATATCAAGGCTTTATTAATATGTAATGTTGGGGGTTTTAGTCAATCTTAAAGACTTAAATCTTTTCACTAACAAGATTTGTTCAGACTCGTTTATTGATTCATTCAGCGTCTCTGTCTGCAGGTTGCTCCAATATTAAATGATTCATTAAATCATTCACTGAACCGAATCGATAGAATCGAGCATCCTCGTTTAGTTCATTCACGAACGCGATGTCCTACTTCGTTCGGTTCGTTCAAAACGAGACGCTCTGAGATGAGTCATTGCATGGAAGTGAACGAAAATGACTCGTTCGTTTAAAAGATTCGTTCAAAACACCGAAACACCAGATGCAACAAACCTACACGGGACAGAGTTGTGTGCCCCTTTTAACCTGATTTATTGCTATAACCCCCTCAGCAGACACACGAGAATGATTAGCTGACGACGCGGTCTATTTTAAGATCTTAACTATTTTATAATTAAGAGCGACACACAGGGCGAGTCCTGAACTGAATTAACTTAATAACCCGATTTATTATCAGCGGGGTTCCCTTCTAATAGGTCACAGAGAGATTAAAAGGTCATGCTTTATAAGAATGTTTTTTTTTTTTTTTCAGAAGTAGTATAGTAGCTTTGTGTGTGTGTGTGTGTGTGTGTGTGTGTGTGTGTACTGTACGTGGCTACCAAACACGTTAAATGCTAAAAGCATTTAATTAGAACTTCAGTGAAGATTTCAGTCTTTCAATTTGCTATATCCATTAAATAATAATTTTTAAAAACAGCCTAATTATTTTATTAAATATAATAATGGCATATTTTTCCTTTAATACAGTTCCATTTTCTGGCATTCTTTGTGTTGAAGGTTTTAAGATAGTTTTTTTGTTGTTTTAAAAAATGAAATATTAAATTTTTTTCTGAGTGCAACAAAAAATTAAATAAAGCAGCATTAATGTGAAGAACTGCACAGTGCTGTTTCACAGAAAGCTTCTGTTATATTTTACCAACTATGACACTGTGGTTGCATCAGGACCAGCTGATTAGTACAGTATGTTCTTGAATGTGACATAAAAAGTGATTTGAATGCACTCCTCATATAGGCCAGTTTAAAATCCTCTTCATCCACGATGAACCTGTGGTGCACCTTTTAAATAGTTTGTTTGACACAAAATTGTCTAACATAGAAGCTAAAACAGATAATGTTTGATCAGTTAAAGAAAGTTAGGTCAGGTGTGGAGAAACTGGCAAAAGTTATTTGCTATGGCTAAATATCTGATATGCTGTAATCACGATTTAAGCATGACATAAGCAAGATTTACATTATGACGCCAGAGTAAACCATTCTCGGTTTATATGTAGCTTTTCTACCAAAACACCACAGCCAAATTTAACAAATGGTTTATTCATTTGTACTGGGTTGAGGAGTTTTCATTAATGGTTTGGATATTTTATTTGATTTGACTAGAAGACTCCAAATGGACTCACACTGTCATTTTATTGCCATTTATGCCACTAAACCTTCTAAACATCTAAAGCTATGTGCTCATTCAGGTTCCAAGACCAGAACAAAAGATGTTGTATTAATATGAATGTAACATAAATACACCACAAATGTGCAACAGATGGGGATTTTGAAGATTATTGCGTAACTGGAAAAATCTAAAAACACTGGTGTTGTCACAGATTCGGTCCAGAGGAGGGAGCTATGCCCATGCAAACGAAACTGAACCACTACGAATACAACACACAGCATATTGCGATTAAATCTGTGCATTTGAAAAGACAATTATTTCTATTGAATATATTTTACATATTTATATTGATTTTTTTTTCATTTACAATGTCAACAGTCTATGCATACCAGTCTATTCTTGTACTAGACCTATTTATTGTTTTTCATTACTATTATTATTTCTATATAGGGCTAATACCTATAGTTATTATTCTTATACAAATGATAGAATTTTATAATGTATTATAAATTATAATGTATTTGATTTTTTAGTTTAGTTTAACTGGTTGCGTTTTTAAGCACTATACTCTGCTGCACATCAGACTTAGTCAAAGTATCTCGACCTAAAACTCTCTAGGTTTCAAAGTCATGCAGAAGGGATGAACTGATGTGCTCAACTCTTCTTGAGGGGATCATATCCAGCAGGGCTCAGTGATCCGAGAGCGCGCTCAGCTGGTGTGCGCGTCCCACTGACCGTCAAACGCTCCTGACGCGTATCCACAGCACTAGTGCTGCAGTTCAGTGCGCACAGGGCATCGCCACACTATTTCAGCACTGTTTCAACGGTAAGTTTGTTTATCTTTAGGGACATTTGTGTTTAGTTCACTGTACAGGTGAACAGACTGTCTGTATGCTGTGATGCGGAATAAATAGGCTTAGAGAAGCGCACTACGCGCACCAACACATTCACCTTAAAGTCATGATATAACTGATCTAGAAATTATGGCATATAAATGCGGTATATGACTATAGGGGTTAATATTGCATAATTAAGTAATATATTTAAAGCACAAACAGTTTCATCAAGCCTCGTAGATTTACATTAAGAGCTGAACCAATAAGAGTTTCTGCCGGTAGTTTATCTAACTATATAGAGTTGAATTCAACTTTACATGATAGACATGATTCTGCAGGTGAGGTCAAGTGATTTCGTAGCAAAAGTATAGTTACATAGATTTGAGATTCCAAATATACCGTTTAATTTAATTCGAAGAGGAAGCGTTCAGGGGGCGATGATAAGAAGTGTTTCAGGAAGTGATTCATTATACTCGTTTTGTTTTGGATAATCGTGAAAACGGATCGTTTTAACATCATCACTGATTTATGTCGCTGTGTTTTACATAATGTTTATGTCATTATTGTATACGTTTTATAATTGTTGTCGATGATAAACGTTGTACGGATCTCACCGACTTTTGTGTACCTGTCAGGAAAAGGTAAGAACAGCCAATGAGAGTGTGCGACGTCACATAGGGGTCTACCGTCACGTGTACACTTTCTTTACTCTTTTGATTAATAAATTATGTGTTTTTTTTTAGCTGTGTTGTTAACCCATGAATTACTGTAATGATTGATATGAACATTGTCTGGTGCAATATATTATTGTATTTTTTACCAAATAAAATTATACTTAAAACACAGGCATAGCATTTTTATACATGTTTTATAATATTTATAATATTTATTGATAGTGTCTGTTTATTTTTTTATTTTTTACATGTATTATTATTATTATTATTATTATTAATTTTTATATTGAATATTATTATTATTATTATTATTATTATTATTATTATTATTATTAATCATTTCAGTTTATTTAAAATTTTTTAAAAAATAAATAAAAAAGAATTGCATTTTAAACCCCATGATTACTATAGTCATTGCAAATAGGAGGGAACATTAAAACAATGTGTTCTGTTTGTCGATCTGTTGTTTTAGAGGAGGGCTTCACCTGTTGCTGAGGTGCTGTGGAACCAGTGCTGCTCATGACTGAATGTCAACATTGATTTATATGCTGTGAAGAGACCAACATCTGGTGGATTCTACATTTGGGCCCAACCATGTTCCACTTGATCAAGAAAGATAAAGACAAGGAGAAGGATGGAACAAAAAAGGAGAAGAAGGAGAAGAAAGAGAAAAAAGAGCGAATGTCTCAAGCTGAGCTGAAGAGCCTAGAGGAAATGAGCGTGAGGAGAGGTTTCTTTGCGATTCATCGAAGCAGCTCTAAACGGGAGGCGAAAGGGAAACTGGAGATTTCCAGCCCCATTCCCATCACGGTGGTCCGAAACACAGAGCTCAGCCTGACAGACGCTGACCTCAGGAAACTCTATACACAGGGTTCCATAACAGCCACGAGCTCCAGTGATGACATTAAGCTGGACCAAGACGTCCCTCCATCATCCATCAAAGAACATGCGATCAAATATGACTCCATGGCGAAGCAGAATTCCCCGGTCGAACAAATCTTGAAGCGGTTTTCTTTCTCACAGAAGAGCAAAGATGAAAGCCCTTCGGGGTCAACTGCACCATCAGGGCAGAACTCCGCCATTCCCTCACCTCAGGTAGAGGTCAAGGTGTTCAATCCCCCGCCTCTATATACACCTCACCATCCCACCAGCCCTGCAAAGAGCATCCAAGTCCCAGAGATAGTGGACCGAACATTCCCAGCAGACTTGCGCTTGCCTGCTGTGGCACCTCCGCAAATTCCGGCACCAAGAGAGTTGGAAATTCAGCGCCGCAACACAGGCGATTTCGGCTTTTCCCTTCGTCGTACCACCATGATGGACCAGCGGCCTGATGGGTCGGTCTACCGAAAGGTGGTCCACTTTGCCGAGCCTGGAGCTAGGAATAAGGACCTGACTCTGGGGCTGGTGCCAGGCGACCGTCTGGTAGAGATCAATGGCAGGAACGTGGAAAGTAAAAGCAGGGATGAGATTGTGGAGATGATCAGGCAGTCTGGAGACACAGTACGTCTGAAGGTGCAGCCCATCGTGGAGTTGAGCGAGCTGAGCTGCTGCTGGTTGAGGAACACCAGAGGCCCATACCACGATGTTTACGAGGTGAGATGCTTATGTGTTATGGTTTTGATGTGTTGAATCACACATCGAAGACTAACTCTTCTAACACAGAATAACACACTGGTCCATGGAGTTGCATGGGTGCAAGCTCTTCTTCTTCACATAATGTTCTGCTGTCTCCCCACCATCCACTAGGCCAATAAAACCCAATGAAATGTTGTCATTATAATCTGATAAATTGTGTTTTTTTTTAGCTAAAAGTGCAGTTTGGATCATACATGTTTGGCATTTTGACGCTTCGCAGGAAAAACTAATACAGTTTGAGGGTACATACGGTATGTTTCAGCAACTTTTCAGATGGAAGATCAGTTACAGCCTTGAGGTATTCTGTGAATTCAGAGAAATACGAGTGTGTCTGTTGACATCTGAAAAGACCGTTGTGCAGAGAGCTGTTGATAATGTCAACAGTTTCAGTGAGACAGTTCAGGGGGGTTAATAATCTGTCTAATATGTTTTTGTCGCACACCCATAATGCATCTGTATTTGTGTAGAGTTCCATCTGAGTGGAATAAATGGCAAAAAAATTAGAGACTTTTTACTTGTCTGCTCTCTTGGCTTTGCTGTATTCCCCAGTTGCTCTCTGACACATTTTCATCTCTGTATCCTGGTACAGCTCAGCAAACGGCCCCGTTTCAGAATGTGGGCAAATCTGTTGGCCTGACAGCACTTTTAGTATATTTTAGTCTTATGACGTAAAGCATTGATGGGTGTTTTGATAACAGAGAGGAAAGCACTGAAAATGAACATTTCTGTGGTTTTTGTAGTCAGTCTGAAGGTCAGGTGCTCCGGGTGAAAGCAGATGTGATGTCAGCTGTGTTTGTTTCTGTAATCGTCTGTCATCGTGATTCCTCAGATATTTCAAAATGCCAGTTCCCCTTGTCTCAGACAAAAAAATGTCACAAGCTTATAGTCACATAGGAAGTAAAGAGTGGTTACATTTCCCTATTATTATTAGAGGCTTGATATTTATGCATAAATAGTACAAATCTTAAGTTCAGTTGTTGATCTGGCCTGATCTGACAGAGCAGCTTTTTACACAAACAGCATTTTATCTAATGGAGTGAAAATAGAAAGAAACAGGTGTTTGAAGAGAATGTATTAGTCAAGCTAATCAAATGAGGTGGCATGGATCACATGAGTCAGCAATCACTCCCGCTGAACCTGTTTTCGTGTTGGTTTGCTTGAGTTTGAATAGGAGTGTGTATGGAGAGAACTCTTTACATGCCTTCTGCTAATGGATAACCAGTGAAATCTCAGTGTCAAAGTCTGAGTGTTATTTCAGAGCACCATCAGCATTAAAGTATGTCAGACCATTAGAAATGTTTCATAGCCAACCACGTGTAAAAATGTAAATGAAAAGAAAAGAAAAAGCTTGGGAAAACTTTCTAATAACTTTCATTAGAAACATTAACATGATTGCTTTATATTATGTATGTGAAATTATGTATATATTTTATTCTTCATAATTAATGTTACATTTTTCCATGATTTTCTCCCTTATTGATAACTGTGGGTCTACATTTTGTTCTGATATAAACTCAAAGATGTGAGATATAAACTCACAATTATCAGAAGAAAAGTCAGAATTGTGAGATTTAAACTTGCAGTTACAAGAAAAAGGTCATACTTTTTTTCTGTGGTGGAAACAAAACTTTCAATTGTGAGATGCAAACTCAAAATTTAGAAAAAAAAGTCAGAATTGCAAGAAAACATTTTATGTTTTGCAATTTTGACTTTTCTCACATTTCTGAATTACGGAGGAAATTGTGAGATAAAAAAGCTTTTTTTTTAATTTATTTTTTTAATCCATTGGTGGAAACAGGCTTTCTTATAGATCATATAGCTGCCTATATGCATAGACATAAATGCAGTCTAGATGCCTTTGCCGAATAATGCCGAAAAACCACAGCATATCAATCAGAAGAGATGCTGAGAATCTAGGACATTCAAGTTATGCTGACCAGGTTTTCTCCCAGTTCCTGTTACCAAATACCAGTAACTCAAAATATTCAATTTTACGATAATGATACAAAAATCTTGACAAATGACAATGTTATCTGGATAGGAGATGTCAAATCAGCCACTGCAATAAACTGCACCCTTTGTGATAAAGTCTCACCCAGCCTGCAGGGGGCAGGAGTCCCACCGGGGTTTTTACTGGCCCACTTTAAGCCAAGCACAGAAAAAGACATGACACATTTGGGATTGGCCTAGAATTGGTTATTCTATATAAAGACTGTGATACAGAAATCTAGACTATGCCACTGTGGAGAGCTGCATGGAGAATTTGCTTGTTGCAACTTGATGTAGACACTTTTGTTTTCCACCTGCTTCTAAATACTAGCAATAAAGCTTAACCAGAAACTAATTATGTTGTAATAGTCCCGCAGTCATTGTCATTTTCATTGTCAAACACAGCTTTCTATGCAAATTAGGATCAATATAGATTATTCACAAAACCTTTTTTTCTTTTTGCCTGGTGCAACTAACTTGACCTTTTTGAAAAGGTCGGCAAAATACAGCAAAACCTTTGTTTCCATTCACACCGTTACCTGATATGCAGTTCCTATGAATTGGACGCTAAAATAGTGCAGACAGCACGTGCAAATAAACAACACCAGTGTTATTTTAGCATTATTTATATATTTATTAATCTTTGTTATATTTAGCCAAATTTGAATGAGCTTTTATTTTTTAAAATCTTTAGTTATTTTTTACTTTTGTCATAGTATTTGTTTATTTATTTATTTAGGCCTATTTATTAGTTTATTTTCGTATTTATCGAGTAATTTTAGGACTTTAACATATTTTACATGGGGGTAAGTGATTAATGACAAAAATTTTCATTTTGGGATGGAGTATCCCTTTAAGCCTCAAATTTCAATACATCGGATTGGTTTCTTCTTTAAATTATAAAAAAAAGTAAAAATATTAGTGGTATTATAATGTTATACTAAAACTAAAATGAAAATAATGGGAAAAACCCTTAAGATAACATGTAGAAAGAAAAAACGCATCTTACGTGCACAGAATAACATAAGTGGACTTTGAACGATTAATTGCCGCTTTGAACGATTACGCAATTGTGGCATCCATAATTGTAATCGCGATTAGAAATTCGATTAAATGTGTAGCCCTAATAGTGAGTTCTCTGCAGAACTGAAATGGAAGGCAGATACTCTTACAGTATGTCATGCAGCATGAGTGGCTTTATGCCAGTAGAATGTCAGGTATTTGTTCAATCATGGTGTGTCTGTGAATGTCACAGGAAACGTTTGTGATTTTGTTGGACAGGTTTGATTGTTTGCGCTGATAGTTACCAGACAGACAGGTTTCAGCTGCATTACTGTAGTGAGAAGAACTACACATAAACACACTATCTCCTCACACCCTCTCCTGTCCTCTTAGTGGAAGGATTGGCCTCTGAATGAATGAATCAACATGCTCTTATATGCTCTTTTGTGTGTGACTGCTGAATCTGTTTGGAAATATGAACACAAAAATGTTTTTAGGGCTTTTTTGACTGAGAGTTATGAGCATGTTTAAAAAGGTTTTCCTTTGCTCTTTTGAACTACGAGCATTCAATGTACTATGTAGACATTCTTTAAAGTTTACAATGCAATGTTTGCTAACCTAAAACCACCCACACTTGTACATCAACACCTATTCAGTATTTAGCAACTTGGCCTGTCCTGATGAACAACAATGTGAACAAAGCTGATACGTAAAGGTTAGCCAGTCATAAGCAATATGATTGACATGTACAGTACATGCTGTCTTAAAGGGATAGTTCACCCAAAAATGAAAATTCTG
The DNA here is from genome assembly GCF_018340385.1 of Cyprinus carpio. Classification (NCBI taxonomy): domain Eukaryota; kingdom Metazoa; phylum Chordata; class Actinopteri; order Cypriniformes; family Cyprinidae; genus Cyprinus; species Cyprinus carpio. The sequence continues at coordinate 17,461,811 of NC_056606.1, read as the reverse complement.
TCATTAATTACTCACCCTCATGTCGTTCCAAACCCGTTAGACCTTTGTTCATCTTTGGAACACAAATTAAGATATTTAAGATAATTAAGATAGATATTTTTGATGAAATCCAAGAGCTTTCTGACCCTGCGTAGAGAGCATTGGAACTACCACATTTAAGGTTTAGAAAGGTAGTAAGGACATCAGTAAAATAGTCCATGTGACATCAGTGGTTTAACTGTAATTTTACAAAGCTTTGAGAATATATTTTGTGTGCAAAGAAAACAAAAATAATGACTTTATTCAACAATTCTTTTTTTCCGCATCACCACCCTTCGCCATTAAACTATTCTATTAAAAACAAAATATAAACGTTTTGTAGTTGTGAAAATATTTTATTTTCAAATTGTGCATTGCCAATTACAGATCAGTCTAACAGTTAATTCGGTGCATGTTTATGTCAGTCAATGTTTGCATAGCTATTCTAAAAAAAAACCCACTAGTTTTATGAACACTATTCTGTATTATTTCTTTGGGCTCAATGGGTCTCTTTTTTCGTTTGCCCTGTGAGGGTTCAACAGCCTGTGGACTATGAATATCCTCTGACTGCTCTGAAACCATCTTTCCGTGAATGGCTTCATTAACTAGTATCAGATTAGATTATGTAATAGATTAACTTGGCTGCACATCAGGCACTGAATACAGGAAGTGTCTTTCGTCTGTCATTAGTGTCTGCTGTCCCTCCGTCCTCTCTGTCAAATCTCTCTTTATGTCTCCACTTTATTTCCTGGCCGATGACCCAGAAGTCTTTCTTGAGCTGTCAGTGTCGCCCCAGTGCTATCATGAGATTGAAAGGACCTTAATATTGACGCTGGTCCGGCGACACATGGGTCCAGGAAGTGGCTTTAGTCAGGCTGATAATTATCCTGGTTTGGATCGCCGGGTCTGTGTGATGACCAGCTGCGGTTTCTGAGCTGATTTTCGCTGGTATTTGGCAGTAGGACTGTGTGAAGCTGTCCAGTGTTTGAGCTCTAACTAAGAGCATGTGGGTATAGAGATGATCTCAGACAGTTTACTAGTACATTAAATGTGACTGGGTTAATCGAAGCAGTTGGTTAGTCATTTACCTGCTGGCCTTTCACACCCTTAGAATATGACATGATGCATAGAATCAAAACAATGAACATATTTACGTTCTTAATGAATTTCGAATGCCTTTCGATGTTGTCACAAGGTCTGCGATTTGATTTGGTTGTGTAGTTTTATTTTTCACAAAAGGTGAAGATTGATTTCTTTCAAATTTGACACTATGGGTGTGTTCACACTTGTAGTCCATACCAAAAAAGAAAATGATAAATTTGGTCCTTGTTTGCTTAGCAAACTACAAGTACAAGTCACAAAACAAAACATATAAGGATAAGGTCGCAACCTGATTCAACAGGTTTTATGGCGTATATTTTGCATCAAAACTTACCGAATATACAAAATAATGCTGTGGATTGGACTTAATGTGCTCGTTGTGTGTGTACATATGAAGTTCTGCTGCAAAGAGATGGTGGTTCTGGCACCTGTACTGAATGGAGTGGGGTTTGTGTTTGGTTAGATGTCTTTGGTCCATGTTGTGTTCTTATTTCATTCGAACTACACCAGAGTTAGTTTGAAAGCTTGTTTGCTGCAAAAGGTTTAGATGGCAGCATTCACACTTATTCAAGTGAACTGTACTAACAGAGCAATCAGACCAGAGTTTATCGTAATCAAACCAAACCTGCCAACTCACTGCTGTGTGTACATAATCCCACATATGCAAAAAAAAAAAAAATGTGTTTACATGCTTGTGCACAACAAATCATCTTGCACTATTCCCCAGCCAGCTGCTTTACTTACAGTGTTTCTCTTTGCACATGTACAGTATTATGTGAAACATTCGTATAGTCTATATATTTTTCTTTTTCAGTCTATTTATAAGTAAACATTTATATATAGTATATTCATATTCAAAATCTGTCAGTAGGTTAGTTGTGTATAGGTACAGTGTTTATGTGTAGCATTTGTATAGTTTGTATTTTGTTTGTTTTTTTAGTTTATTTATAGGTAGACACTTATATATAGTATTTAAAGTCAAAATCTGTCAGTAGGTTAGTTGTGTATAGGTATAGAATTATGTGAAGCATTTGTATAGTCTGTATTTACATTTACATTTATGCATTCAGCAGACGCTTTTATCCAAAGAGACTTAAAGTGCATTCAGGCTATACATTTTTTTTTTACCAGTATTTTTTAGCTTATGTATAGGTAAACTTTTATATATAGTATATTTATAGTCAAAATCTGTCATTAGGTTAGTTGTGTTTAGGTTTACACTGTTTTACTTCATTGTTGTATGTCTGTATTTACGTAGCACCGTGGTCCTGTGAGGCACGACATTTCGTTCCACTGTATGTCCACACATGTAACGGAATGACAATAAAGCTCAACTTGACTTGACTTGACTTGAAGTTATTATGGGTTTCTTGTATCATTTCCTTAAGACATCATATGGGCACTCTTTCCATAATGTAAATGTTATGTAAATCAGAGAGTAGCAGCAAGACCAGACACGCTGCTGCTGTTATCTATCCGCAGGGTTGTGCCCTCAGGATGTTTCTGAATGAAAGAAACATCTGTTTTTTTTGTTTTGTTTTTTACATATTTGTGCAATACTTTATGAGTTTGTGGAGCAGGTGTTTCAATCAGGCAGTAGTTTTTGCCTGTCCCCACCTTTACTGGTGTTTTCCATGTCTAAAGTACAAATTTGTTAAAAGACATATTTTCAATTCCAAATGAATGATACACCATAACTTATAACCTGGTTTCCTCTCAGAGATCAAATCATGCTATGCTAATCTTCTCTATGCTAGCTAGATACTTTTATCCTAGATTTGATCAAATTTTCATGTACAGTATCTATAGCTTATATTAAACATGACTAAACAGCACATATGTATTTAAAAGCAGATGAAATGGATAGTTTTCTGCTTCATTACCACTTGGTATTAGCACATACTGGATTAGCAAGAACAGCTAAGAATAATCAGGCTTTAAAGGAAGGAGGTGCCACATTTCCCTAGTTATGTGTAGGCTACTAGGTGGGGTTTAAAAAGTCTTTAGACCTCCCACCATGTGACATTGTGTACTTGTTTGGAGACCCACCTAATCTTCACACTTCATCGTCATATTAGTAATGTAAGTTTTGATGTGTGCATGTGTTAGCGCGTATATGCCATTTAGTCCCGCCTTCTGTTTATTTCTCCTCTAATCAGTTGCTATAGTTAAGAAATGAAAGAATGTTTGATAAGGTTCACATCAGTCTTTCATTTTGTGTCCATTTTATAGCATTGTGAATACTGTGCATTGAATGAAGTTGCTTTCAGTGAAAACAGCAGATAAGACAAGAAAAAATAAGACAAGATCCATCAGAATTTCTTAGAAAGACCACACAGAGAAAAGGGATCCATCTGCATGGGGAGCTAATCAGATTAAGGAGCCCACCATGTCCTCTATAGACAATGCTAGCCTGTTTGTGCCCTGCTTGGTATCACTGATATGATATGATATGATATGACAGGCCTGGACTGGCCTACAACCCCACCAGAATATAAGGCCTCATGGTGGGTTTGTATGAGGTAATCGATCATCAATATTGTGTGTGTTATGAACTGGTCTGGGTGATAGAGCTACAAATTGACTTTTTATAGTATAAAACAAAAATAGATCTTCATACGTATGTATTTTTGGACTACTATATTTACATACATTTTCCACACCCCGTCAGTTACAGCACAGCCAATTACCCTGTTACCAACTCTTACCAATCACAGAGGCTCACTGCAGCACTATGATATTCAATTGATAAACTTCACCAGCATGAATTGTTTATTTCTGAGCTGAAGATATGTTTTAGATTCGCACATTTTCTGAAGCAAAACATGTCACTATCACCAAGCTATGATGTTGTGGATGGTTGCAAGTATGTCGCTATGTGATGGCTTAAGTGTTTTGAGGATTTGTAGCACGCTGCTGTGTGGTTGTTGGGGTGTTGCTTACTCGTTCAAGTTAAAAGAGCTAAACGATGACCTGCTGGTCCCTAGATTTGATGGGACAGTGTGGGATGGGTTACATGGCAAAGCTTATAACACTTAGGGTTGGGGGTTTGTTAAAAAACTAGTGCTAAGTCAGGCCAGCAGAAATGAACTCATGAAGAGATGTGCACAACATCACCCTCTGGTGGATCTGTGAGAAACAGCAGCATTTTGTTTATTCACATGTTTTGTGGCCCCCTTGTGGTGGGATTTGAACATGTTGTCTCAGTTGGCGAAATTTGTGAATTGAGTTTGGCTGGATTTTCTGAAAGAACAGTTAAGCTGTTGTAATCCAGTTTGTTGCGTGTGTGTGTGTGAGTGTGTGTGTATGTGTGGTCAGGGGGTACTAGGGTCTGCATGGTTATTTATATCCTCAGGGTCCTCAAGCAGCTGTTATCCCCCCTCCCGTGCTAGAGCACTCTAGCTTGACGTCCTTGTCGTAACGTCCTGCCCCACGTTTAGCCCCGCTCAAGACATCTGCCCATGGATGTCTACCTGACCACCTGCTTAACGTAACAAAGGGGATCCGATGTGTCTACTTTGTGTTTAACAGGTACAGGAATCTGTGTTTAAAGCCTGCCGGACAGCCGTTCGTGTGTGTGTGTGTGTTGGTTACTTCACTTTGTGGCCTCTTCACATGTGCTCTATTTATAGTGAATGTTCTGGTGTGTCATGAAAGCACAGTCCTGTTGCCTTAAATTGCACTTTCACTTTCAGACACGTTTTTGCATTACAAATCTGATCTTTCAGCATTGTTTTTTCAGTTCATGTGAAGCTTGATTCACATTATTTTATCTGTATACTACAGTAAAGTTTGAGTTCCAGCTCTCTCATCTGTCATTACTCACCCTTATGTCATTCCAAATAACAAATTTATTTTCAGTCTTCAGAAGACTTGGAATATAACACGAGTCATGTGAACCACTTTCCATTGTCATTTTGGAAATAGATAGCCCCGCATGTCATTCACACTCATTCAGAAAGGAGTGACCAATATAATTTTCAAAAACGTACACATTTAAAGTCGAATGTTTTGACCATCATGAGAATGTTTTGACTAAGTGTTGTTGAAAGCCTAAATAAAGCTCCCCGCTTTATGTTTACTCCATTTAACAGATTAGATGTTAATCCTTATTTCTTTTCTACCTGTTCACCGCAGGGTCCTAGTACCCCCAAAACTTCAATCGGAAAGACTGCCTGCATTTAGCCGATCCTGTATTCTGTCTCTCTGCAAACCAGACTTCCTTCTCCTCCCCTTTCCTTCCCTCTCTTCTCCTGATCTGTCTGTTTCATCATGGCCTTTTCATCTCGTTTCTCATTTTGGGAGAAAAAGGAAAGTACCGTTTTCTGCTGTTTGTTTATAAATTTATTGTCTGTTCAGTACAGGTGACATAGAACCAGATTTTTCTCCAAATTAACATAAATGATTGTTTGGTCAATATCTTACAGAGCCCTTAATAGGGCACTGAGATGGAAAAACTATGACATGGGAGGAAAAAATATATTTCATTGCTTTTGCCAAGCGTTTGCATTCTCCCTCAAAAGTGTTGGATTCCACCAAGTAGCTTTGCATTTGCTTGCAAATCTTTTGCATTCTCTTAGTATTACTTCTCTCCAGAAGAACCTCCCTTGCTCACATTATAATTAGTTTTAGTGTATGTTTAAGAGAGTTTAGCAGTGAGTCTTTCTGTCTTCAGTCTGAAAGAGGGATTGACAGAACAGAGAGAGAAGAACATCAAGAACAATGTCTCAGGTTAGAGCATCTGATCGCTGGTTTAACTTTCCTGTCTCTATCTGCCTCCCTTCAGGTGAAAGATGAAAATGTCCCGGGTGCAAAAAGTTCGAATGTAAGTGTTTGAGCAGCGTTGTCATTACTGCATGACTCGGATTTCAGATGGGTGTCTGTTCTGAGATCAGAAGAGATTACATCTCCCAGAACTCTGCATTTGTTATTGTGGCTGTGGTTCACTCTAAAACACATCCTGTGTGTTTACTTCACGTATATCATCAGGAAGTGCTAAAGATGGGCTTTGTTTAGAAAATGGTGGTCCTTTTCTTTTAGGAGAACTGTTTGCTTCCAACCTCGTACTTTGTAATTACCGTATGGAAACAGTTCATCTGTTTCTTCACTTCATCCAGATGTAGTAGATGAAATTTTATGGAAATAGGGTGAGTAAAAGTAACTTTCTAAACTATAGAGTCCTAAATGTTCAAATGTGAATATTAGCAGGCATCATTTTTCAGAATAAGGTGAGAGTGACTATGTGGATGTTTGTTTAGAACTGTACTGCTGCTGTACTCTAGTAGGTGGGGCTTGTTACCATCACGCCCTTCCCTTTTTGTCCAATCACTGCTGTAGTGGGAGGGGCAGCTGGAGGAAGAAAGAGAGGGAAGGAGCATGAGAGGGATGCTGAGCTAAGATTGTGTGTCTGAAGCAAATGTGTGAGACGTTTGCAAGTCATCATGGAGGCACACGGCTGGAGGCCTGTCCAGCGCTCTCAAAGTGCTGCTGTCAATTTCAGTGTCCCACAGAATGCCGTGCACAGCTGGAAGAGCACCAGTATCATCACCTTCAGGATAGACATGAAGGTCTGTCTCCACATAAGAGCTCATTCCTAGTATCTTAACACTAAATATGCACTTTAATTTGTAATTTTATAGTGTGAAGTAATTCCGAGGTCTTTACAATACTCCAGGTTCTGAATTGTGTAGTGTGAGAGAAAGACTAGCAAAGCCTTTGCGGTTGATCCTGTAGAGTTGTGTTTCAGGGCTGTGAGCCAGTATTGCACTGCAGTGACCTTAATTACTGGGTTTGTCTGTTAACCTGCCTGACTGTGCTGAGAATAAAACTGCAAAGTGCCTGGCCATGTGGAAGCATGAGTCTTTTTCAGATGAACTTTCAGTACTTTCAGCTGGGCTGGAGAGTGTGTAGACCCGCTGAAATTCAGAACGGACACCCATCTGTCATCATTTTGGAAATTCAGGAAACTCTGGAAGGTTGTTGCTTGTGGAATTATATCGAAGCTATTGTGAACCTCAAAATAGTGCTATTTTAGGTTACAAGGGATGTGAACTTTTACCTTCTTGCTGCTAGTGTGTAATTTCATAGGTTTTGTTCTTTTGTGGTGACCTGCACGTGTGCGTTCTGGGTTGTTTGAACAGTCAGACGGTGAGAACAGTATGAGTCAGTCTCAGACAGCAGTAAGTGGCTCAACCGAGCGACAACGGGGTGAACCATCAACAGCGGTGAATCCAGAGCGGCCACTGACTGTAGACCAGAGAAGCAGCGACTCCGTGAACGGACGACATGGCAGCGTTGAGTCTGACACATTGAGGAGAGGACTAAACCTGGCTCACAAAGCAGGGTCAGAGGAAAAGCCTTCGACAGCCACTTCAGTCCCCAAAACAAGCCGTCCACTGCAAGCTGGCAGCTCTGTGGATGGAGATGCCCTCTCTGTTGGGTTGACCAGTCTAATGGGCCGTGCAAGGACTAAAGAGCATCGCTCTCGCTTGAGAGCTGCCGAACGCAAAGAACCTCAAGAGGAAAGCAAAGAAAGGATTGGTGAAACTGAGACCCCCTCAGAAGAACCCCAACCATCCACCCCTGCAACCAGTCCACCTCCTAGACTTGACCCTTTTGCCCCTCCTGTTGGCTTTTTACCTTCTAAGCCAAATCCTCTTACTCCTCCTGCTGGATTCCTTCCAGTCACCAAGCCTGATCCATTGGCTCCACCTGCTGGTTTCATTCCAGCTCCTAAACCAAATCCTTCTGCTCAACCTACACCCAAACCTGATCCTCTGGCACCACCGGCGGGATTCATACCAGCTCCTAAACCAAACCCTTCCACTCAACTTACACCCAAACCTAATCCTCTGGCACCGCCGGTAGGATTCGTTCCCATACCAAAGCGAGACCCTTTTGCCCCGGTGGCAGGATTTATCCCCAAGCCTAAAGTTGACCCATTAGCACCCCCTGCAGGCTTTATTCCTGTACCACGGTCCATTGCTGTACAAAAGCCAGAGGTACATACTGCATGTGTTTCTAAATTATTTAGTAATGCATGTTTGCTCAGCAGGCCAATGCGTGAAACTCTGCAAGGCTCATTGTAGAACTAACATCTTGCCATAACTCTTGTCAAACTTTGCATCAAGACTTTGACTGGTGTCTCACTTTAACCCTCTGGAGTGGATTGAAGCAGTAACTTAAGCAGCTGATGAATGCAAGATGCCTGCAAGAATTCAGCATGCTGGAAGTGACTTTTTTAATTCTCAAGATCATTTTCTAAAGCACACCATGTCTGTTGACCCTTCAAATGGCTTTAAGTTGAGGTAAAAAGTATTGTTGGCTGCAGCTTTGACCATATATCAGACTATTATTGTATTAGTGCTGATCATGTCAGTTGCAGACTTCTTGTAGACTTGTATTGTGGTGGCTTCTATCTCGCTAGTTTTTGGCATGATTATAAACCATATGTTTGCGTCGTATTGACAAGTGCTGTGTCTGTGAAGGTGAAGGAGGTGTCAAAACCTTCTGCAGCTCCTGCTGGAAAACTTCCATCCCAGATTTCCACTATCGCCAACCAACAGGTGTGTCCCACCACTTCCAAGATGTTTGTGTAAAACAATGGTGTTCAGCTGTGAAAGTTGTGTATTGTCTGAAAGGAGATATGTGGTTAGTTAAATGTATTCTGCATTATTGATGTTTATGTCTCATTGCTTATTTCCAGATTTGATTGGTGTAACTGTAAGCATTTATACTATTGTGTCAGGCTTGGTCTTGTATTGGTTTCAATGTTAGCATCAGGTGGTTTGATAATATTTACACTACTGATCCTGGTCAGGACCACTTAGGCTCTTCACTGATCCTTTATGATTCCATTTATAGGGATCTCCAGTAATGCCCACCCAAGGGAATCAGGTGCAGAAACACCTCCCTTAACCTCTCCCATTTCTTTCTTTCTTTCTTTCACAGTTCTCATAAGATGCGTTTTATTCTCCTGTTAATTTCTGTTAAGTCCTTTGAGGATTTGTGTATTTATGACTTTTGACTTCTGCTCTCTTGCTTTTTTCCGGCCCTTTGCAGGCCAAGGCAGCTGAAGATCCTGTGGCTATTCTGCAGGCTGCACATGAAGCTGCCAGTCTGTCTAAGGTCTGGCTACTGCATTGCCTGTGTGTAATTCTGCTTATGGGTAAAGCTTAGTAAGAGTCTCATTGTGCCATTGAAGGGAATCTTATCACCTCAGAGCTCCTGTTTGAACCAAAGCACATTTCCCCTTCAAATTCTACTTTGGCGTATTCTGTGCATGCTTTACAGTTCAGTTTATTTGCAGTTTTCTGTGTGTTGCATTATTCTTTGTGGTGTGTGAAGAGAATCATTTTCCATAGTGTATAGATTTCAGCCTGATATGGATTGCAAATGGTTTGTTTGTAGCACCCACTTCTAAAGTCACACCTATCTGTCTCTGTCACAATTCATGTTAAACAGAATGGAAATCTAAACTGAATCACAATCAGTCCGTGGACTGGAAACCTGTAGTGGTTCATGTTCTGTGATGACAATCTCTCTCACTTCCTGCCGCAGGTGAAGACGGAGGAGCAGCTTGCTGCAGAGAAGGCCTGGTATAACACTGAGAAAGTCTGGCTCGTCCATAAAGATGGCTTCTCTTTGGGTTAGTGAAGTTATAGTTCATTACTCCTGTTATGATCCGAATTCTCATGTTCAGTTTAAGTAAAATAAATATTCATTTTGTTTGTATAGCTACACAGCTCAAGACAGAGATGGGTTCTCTCCCAGAGGGGAAAGTGAAGATCAGATTGGAGCATGATGGGACAGTACTGGAAGTGGATGAGGATGATGTGGAGAAGGTGGGTGGAGTCATTGTGACATTACTCATGCAAAAGCCAAGAAACCGGTTTAATTACTCTCATCTGTCTGTCTGTCAGGCAAATCCTCTATCATATGATCGAGTGGAGGATCTTTCCTCTCTTCTGTACCTCAACGAGTCCAGCATCCTTCACAGCCTCCGTCAGCGCTATGGTGGAAACCTCATTCACACCTACGCTGGGCCAAATCTTCTGGTGATCAACCCTCTCAGCACCCCTGCCTTGTACTCAGAGAAGGTACGAACTTCACACAAAGTCTTAAAGTTACCTTAAACTTATGGCAGAGAGAGACGGAGTGACATGGTCTGTTTATATCAGGTGATGCAGATGTTTAAGGGCTGCCGGAGGGAGGAAACAGCTCCTCACATTTTTGCTGTTGCTCAGTCGGCATATCATCAGCTGCTGACCACACGTCAGGATCAGACCATCGTGCTGCTGGGCAAGAGTGGCAGCGGAAAGACTACCAACAGCCAGCACCTGCTACAGTACCTGGTCACCATCGCAACCGGCAGTGGAAAGGTGTACTCAGGTGAGGAAGACAAGGAGGACCTAATATAGACCCACTCTCCTTTTTAGTTTTCCTAGAGTTCATTTTCACTTTATTTGTAATTTTAATTTAATTTAAGTTTTTTATGTGTTATTGTATTTTTTCAAATAAATTCTATGATTTTTATATAACGATATGAACTGTCTTCTCCCCACAGCTGAGAAATGGCAGGCAGTCTACACTGTTCTGGAGGCTTTCGGGAACTGCAGTACAACTATGAATGTGAACGCCAGTCGCTTCTCTCACATAATCTCTCTAGACTTCGACCAGGCAGGACAGGTGGCCTCTGCCTCTGTTCAGGTAGGGTACAGCGAGGGCAATTACTCAGAATTTCTAAAGACATTGGGGGATTTATCTCTGATTTGCTTTATGTCTTGCATACAGACAATGTTGCTGGAGAAGTTCAGAGTGACCAGACGACCAGAAGCAGAATCAAGCTTCAATGTTTTTTACTATTTGATGGCTGGAGCAGATGCAGCTCTAAAGTAAATGAGAAACTATTACACTAAAAAAAAATATATAATAATATATATATATATATATATATAGATATATATATATCTACTTGATCTACTTGTAATATTTTGGCATATATATATATATATATATATATATATATATATATATATATATATATATATATATATATATATATATATATATATATACACACACACACAGTAGTCAATGCATTTTGGTTTTAGGACAACTTTGATGAAAGGTTTTGATCCACTTCAAATGTTGAATACTGTGTATATGCTTAAATAGCAAATATAGCATGCAGATTGAGGTAAAAGCAGGAAACGTACAGAAGATTGACCAGCTAATAGAATATTATGCCTTTCAGGACTGAACTTCATTTTAATCACTTTGCTGGGAACAGTGCATTCGGGCTCTTCCCTCACTCAAAGGTAAGAAAAGCAATATGTACTATCATCAGACACACATTTTATCTATTTTATCTGAAAACAGTGTATCATGTCAAATGCTCTGTAGTCTGAGGACAAGCAGAGAGCCGCTCAGCAGTTCACTAAGCTACAGGCTGCCATGAAGGTCCTGGGCATCTCTGCTGAAGAACAGAAAACTGTGTGGCTGATCTTAGGGGCCATATACCACCTTGGTGCCGCTGGGGCCACCAAAGGTAAAGCCACCGGCTCCTCAAGTGTCTAAACCAACACTTAATGTGTGACACAGTAATATACAGCATATCTGACTGCACAGAGTGTATTTTAAAATCTGTCCACTAAGAGTCACTAGAGTCTTTCCAGTCATGTAACTGAGAAATGTTTATACTTTATGTGGTGTTTATACTTTAGCATGTCTGTGTGTGTTTGGTGTCTAAAAACATTTGTCACTTATCTTCAGTATTGAAAGGGATGGTCCATCCAAATATTCAGGCATCATTTACTCACCCTAATGTCATTTCAAACCTGTATGCATTTCTTTTTTCAGCAAAAAACAAATTCAGTTCCCGTTGATCCCTTTGTATTGTTTTTGTCGATACAATTGAAGTCAATGGAAACTAAAACTATTTGGTTACCAACATTCCTCAAAATATCTTCTTTTAAGCAGGGCTAGATTGGTAATACTGGGCATTTTCCCAGTGGGCCGACACACCTAAGGGGCTGACAGAATGTGTTTTTTTTTGCCAAGGACCATCACCCAGGGACAGCAAGCAACCAGTGGCCCATTAGTTTGTCTCCTGTATTGGCAGTGTAAACATCCAATCACAATGCGCTATAGAAGGAGCAATTTGTAAGTATTTTGCTCCGCCTAGGCTATATAAAGATTGCATCACCCCCAACTTCTTCCTCGTCTGCTTTTTCCACGTATTCACAGCAGCTTTATCAAGAAAAGGCTTGCCCTGCGGTGAGTGATGCGGGTCAAAGAGCCAGGCAGAAGAGGAAGAGAGTAGTTGAATTGATAAAGTGGTTGACAAGGACTCGCAACGGAGGCAGGCATCTAACCTATCCTAACATGTGCGCGCGCCATTAGTGTAGAATAAGTAAACTGTAAATTCGTCCCCCGCTATTTTTGGCCAACTCAAATCAAGTGTGTTCATACAGGTCCTTCTCAAAAAATTAGCATATTGTGAAAAAGTTCATTATTTTCCATAATGTAATGATAAAAATTAAACTTTCATATATTTTAGATTCATTGCACACCAACTGAAATATTTCAGGTCTTTTATTGTTTTAATACTGATGATTTTGGCATACAGCTCATGAAAACCCAAAATTCCTATCTCAAAAAATTAGCATATCATGAAAAGGTTCTCTAAACAAGCTATTAACCTAATCATCTGAATCAACTAATTAACTCTAAACACCTGCAAAAGATTCCTGAGGCTTTTAAAAACTCCCAGCCTGGTTCATTACTCAAAACCGCAATCATGGGTAAGACTGCCAACCTGACTGCTGTCCAGAAGGCCATCATTGACACCCTCAAGCGAGAGGGTAAGACACAGAAAGACATTTCTGAACGAATAGGCTGTTCCCAGAGTGCTGTATCAAGGCACCTCAGTGGGAAGTCTGTGGGAAGTACCCACAGTCAGTGATGGTCTGGGGTGCCATGTCAGCTGCTGGTGTTGGTCCACTGTGTTTTATCAAGGGCAGGGTCAATGCAGCTAGCTATCAGGAGATTTTGGAGCACTTCATGCTTCCATCTGCTGAAAAGCTTTATGGAGATGAAGATTTCGTTTTTCAGCACGACCTGGCACCTGCTCACAGTGCCAAAACCACTGGTAAATGGTTTACTGACCATGGTATTACTGTGCTCAATTGGCCTGCCAACTCTCCTGACCTGAACCCCATAGAAAAATCTGTGGGATATTGTGAAGAGAAAGTTGAGAGACGCAAGACCCAACACTCTGGATGAGCTTAAGGCCGCTATCGAAGCATCCTGGGCCTCCATAACACCTCAGCAGTGCCACAGGCTGATTGCCTCCATGCCACGCCGCATTGAAAAAGGATTCCTGACCAAGTATTGAGTGCATAACTGAACATAATTATTTGAAGGTTGACTTTTTTGTATTAAAAACACTTTTCTTTTATTGGTCGGATAAACCATGAGCTGTATGCCAAAATCATCAGTATTAAAACAATAAAAGACCTGAAATATTTCAGTTGGTGTGCAATGAATCTAAAATATATGAAAGTTTAATTTTTATCATTACATTATGGAAAATAATGAACTTTTTCACAATATGCTAATTTTTTGAGAAGGACCTGTAGCCATAGAGGTTTCCATGGGCCAGTGCGAATAAATGAAAGTTATTTTTCATATTGAAACTGTTGAAAATACACAACATAGTAAGTTGATCCACATATGACAGCCTCTGAACCTGAACAATACCAATACTAAACACATACACAGGAACAAAAATAAAACAACACTCACAAAAAATAACTCAAAAAATGAATTCAAAGCCGGGTCATTTTGTTAATGCTATAAATTAATTACAGAAATAAAATAAAATTTCATCATGAACAAGAACATAAACATCACATTAGACATATATATATATATATATGTATGTGTATGTATATGTGTGTGTATATATATATATATATATATATATATATATATGTATATATATGTATATATATATGTTATATATATATATATGTGTATATATATATATATATATATATATCTATATATATATATATGTATGTATGTGTATATATATATATATATATATATGTATGTGTGTGTATATATATATATATATATGTATGTGTATATATATATATATATATATATATATATGTATATATTATATGTGTATATTATGTATGTATGTGTATATATATGTGTGTATATATATGTATGTGTATATATATGTATATATATATATATATATAATGTATGTGTGTATATATATATATATATATGTATGGTGGGCCGCCTGGACCAAAAAATGCCAGAGACGAATTTTTTGTCCCAGTCCAGCCCTGCTTTTTAGTTCCACTAAGGAAAGAAAGTCATATAGGTTCAAAACAACATGAGTGGAAGTAAATGATGACAGAATTTGAATTTTGGGGTGGACTATCCCTCTAATCATGTTTCTTTGTGTAGAACAGTTGTTGTTTGTGTTTTAACCATTGTAATCATGTCTTTTTATTGCATATTGATGTTGCATGCTGCCCCCATCATAATACAGAAACAGATGCAGGTAAATGCAGGTCTCTATCTTTCTGTTTTAGACTGAAGGCAGGTGGTTTTATTTTATTTTGCATCTTAACAGAACTGTGTGTTCATCTTTCATCTGCCTTTGTGCTTGTTTCCACCACAACGCCAGAATGAAAATGTTTGTTCTCTTTGATCATCAATCCAGGAGATGAAAGTTTCTCCTTGTTCTCTGGACACTTGACTACCTATTGTAGTTCACTATAATGTGACAGAGGTTTTGTGGTAACACTGCTTTACTTTTGTGAATTGGCTTTCTGACCCCTCAGCAGGCCGAAAGCAGTTTGCCAGGCACGAGTGGGCACAAAAAGCAGCGTATCTCCTGGGCTGCTCACTGGAAGAGCTGTCGTCCGGCATCTTTAAAACGCAAGGCAAGGGCACACTTCCCCGCTCCTCAAGTGTCCGGCAGAGTACAGATGATACGGATAGCTCAGGTAATGTTTGTTTCGTAACATTCTTAAATATGCAATAAATGCTTCCCTATTTTATGTCTTAAAAAGTGTTTTTGTGTGCGTTTCAGTGTCTAAAGCAACAGCAGCTGAGTGTTTGGAGTTCATGGCGTCTGGTTTATACTCGGAGCTTTTCACACTCATTATCTCTCTCATTAACAGGTAATCGGTAACCGGTGATTACCTAGAGAAACATGATTTATTGAATTTACTGAATATGCATTCTGATATCTTCTTCTACTTTCAGAGCGCTGAAGTCCAGTCAGCATTCTCTCTGTTCTCTGCTGATTGTGGACACACCAGGGTTCCAGAACCCTCGTCAGGTGAAGAACCAGCGTGGGGCCACATTTGAGGAGCTCTGCCATAATTACGCTCAGGAACGTCTGCAGACCCTGTTCCAGGAGCGAACATTCGTACGGGAACTGGAGCGTTACAAAGAGGTGCACAAAACACCCATAACCAACATCCAAACATCTACAGCTTTTTCTCACAATTTTCTTATTAGAACACTTAATAAAATATATAGATGTTTAAGATGACCAAACTTTTTTATTTATTAGCACTACTGCTCTGAAATTTTACTACAACTAATTATAAAAAGAATGCAATAAAATGTATTGCAGGGGGTGTGAATGGCTCTTTCAAAACTTGAACTACTTTTCACATAGAACCTTGAAAAACAAAGGCACAAGCTGGTGCTTAAAATGACCAAAGACGTCTGTGACACCATACTTAGACAGACAGTTAATTTGTTAATCAGTAATTATATTATGAATGTTAAATGTAAACTTTTTTTTATTATTATTATCAATCAACAGTTGTGCTGCTTAATATTTTTATAGAGACCTTAGCATCTTACAGTTAGCGTCTTTGCAAATTATTCATTATTTATTCATTTTAATAACTGTATCTGTCTTTCCATAGGAAAACATTGAGATCACACTGGATGACCTGGAGCCCAGCCCTTCTCGCTCAGTAGCTGTGGTTGATCAGTCCTCCAGTCAGACCCTGGTGAGACGCGCTTCCTAAACAAGTCAAAACTGCTGATGTTTAAAATTGTGTGCCTGTGGGATTATTTTAATAAGAGCTCTGTGGATAATTACTTAATTTGATTTCCATCTAAGCATTTGTGTTTATTACAATAGATTTCACTTTTAAAGAATGTCAATGTAGGGCACATTTAATCCTATATTAATAGTAATTAGTTGGCCGGTCATAGTTACATATGCTGCAGTCTTTTTAAAACGTGTTTATCAGAACAAAAGAGAGAGATTGGTGTGTGTAGAAAATAAACTTCTATGACTATTTGACGGTGGATAACCATGTCTGTCTTTCAGGTACGTACTCTGTCCCGGACAGATGAGGCCAGAGGCCTGTTCTGGCTGATGGAGGAGGAGGTTGTGCAGCCGGGAGGGTCAGAGGAAACACTCCTGCAGCGACTCTTCAGTTACTATGGCCCTGCAGAGGGAGAGAGCACAGGTCACACACATATACATGCACAAACTCACACACTTACATTCTGCCATAGACAGATTTATGCATTTTTTTCCTGCAGGTCACACAGTGGTGCTAAAAAGTGATAACACACATCACTTCCTGCTGGGCCACAGTCATGGGACAGATTGGGTGGAATATGACACACACGGATGGCTGAACCTAGCCAGGCTAAATCCCACCCCCCAGAACGCAGCCAATCTGTTGCAGAACTCCCAAAAGTAAGAACTATCCAACAACCATTTGCACTTGTCACTTCAGTAAATCAGTCAAAAAACAGTTTTTTTCAATCAAGAAGAATGGCAAAATAAACTGACAGTTAGGACACAAGATTGTGCCACATCACTAAAAAAATATTTTACATCTGAAACAATGTCAGCTTGTACATGTTATTATCGTAGAATATACATTGCACACCCCTACATCAGACTCAAGTTTTCACTGGATGATCCTAACAGGAAGAGCATCAGCGGGATGTTTGTGGGCCGCTCCAGTAGTGTTGCGGTTTTGAGCGGCTCCATCGCCGGACTTGAGGGGGTCTCTCAGCTCGCCATGCGTCGGGCCACCGGCATGAGGAAGACCTTCACCACAGGCATGGCAGCCGTCAAAAAGAAGTCTTTCTGTCTTCAGATTAAACTCCAAGTGGTGGGTTTTTAAGAGGGTCCTACACCGAATACTCGTTGTTGAAAATCTTTCTTTCGTGGAATTGTTCAAATTCTCTGTTAGTTCCAAGAAATGGCTAAAAATACACATTATGTATTTCTCTTTTGATCAGGATGCACTGTTGGACACCGTGCGCAGATCCAGGGTTCACTTTGTCCACTGTCTATTACCCCGAGCGGAGGTTCTGAGGGCAACAGGGTCCCCAGAGGAGAGCTATGACCCTGGACTCATGCAGATAGATGTGGCTTTGCTCAGGGCCCAGATCCGTGGCTTCAAGCTGCTGGACAGCTTGAGGATTTACAGACAAGGTGAGAAGAGAAACTGATCAAATCCGATCAGATAGATAAAATCAAGTCCTCTTTGTTATTTCCTGCTGAGTATCCGCATGATTTTTGCAGGTTACCCTGACCACATGGTCTTCTCTGAGTTCAGAAGACGCTTTGACATTTTGGCCCCTCACCTGACCAAGAAACTGGGCCGAAACTACATCGTGAAGGATGAGAAACGAGTGAGTAACTATTTAAGAGAATAATGAGCGTGAAAATAATAGAACAAAAGCTTTAGAAATTACTGAAATGAAGTTTTGGACTCCTCTTGCTCTTGTGTGCCATGAATCCAAGACAGAATGAACTCTGGGTAATCAGGGTTATTGTGATGGTTTAATCAAGAAACCCCAGCTGGGTCTCTGACTTGAATCAATACGCAGAGCAGACAGGAAAAATGTAGTAATTGCTCTGGGCTTTAGTGCTTACTAAATGCCCAAATGTACTGTAATTATCAGCTAGAAAAATGTCTCCGTCCAGGGGTCTCCTGATCTTGTTTTGGCCCTGTGATTAGCCGAGGGGAAAGGAGAGTTATATACAAAACCTTTGCACTGTGGCCCTAAAACTAGAACTAAATACTCGCCAAGTGCCAAATGCAAGTAAAAATTAGCTTTGCAAAGTAAATAAAATTGAGTTATTCATGAGTTGAATGGAAGCTCAGGTAGGAAATGTACCATAATACATAACGGAAGATATATAACATAAAATTTTAATTATGAGAAATGATTGAAGCCACAATAGTCATATTGTGATATATAAAGTCATACTGCGAACATGAGATACAGTTACAATTGTGAGATGTAAAATCACAATTATGACCAATTGTGTTATATAAAGTCATATTGGGAGATATATATGTCAAACTGTGATACGCAGTCGCAATAGAAAGATACAAATTCTACAATTATGAGAAGTTAAGTCACATTGTGAAAAATCATATTTTAAGAAACTGTACGATAAAATTGCAGTTATGATAAATGAGATTGCAATTGTGAGATATAGTCATATTGTAAGATATAAGGTTATATTGTGAAATAAAGTCATATAGGAGGATATAACATCAAATTGTGAGATATACTGTAAGCGCAATGGTGAGATATAAAATCACAATTATGACAAATGAAGTCACAATTGTGAGACAGTCATACTGTGAAATATATAATCATTGGGAGACTCACAAGAAATAAATTCACTATTATATAAAAATTTTTACTCTAAGGCAGAAATTAACGTTTATGACTTGTACAAACCTATGCTGTAAATAATAAATAGCTAAATAATCACATTGTCCCTAACATTTTAATAAAAATAAAGCAAAATAAAGTTGCATGGCCAGTTAAAAAAAAATTAATAGCTGGTAAATTAACAGGTGGAGCAAAAAAGTCAATTTTAGAGTCTGACCATCAGCTTTTAAGAAGTAAAACGAATACAGAAAGATGACTGTCCTCTTTTTGTGACAGCAGAGAAGGTCAGTCGCGTTTCAAGTCCCAGACGTAGTTGAAACGATGCAAAAATCTAGAAAATTGGAAATCTAGAGAGACGCAGAGAGAAAGAAAAAGACGGAGGGAGGTAGAACCGTGTCTCTGAGGAAAGGTTTTTGTGAAGCAATTCGAACAATGGCCCTTTGGTTGTTAGGGGCCAGCTCCCCCTTTAGTGCTGTAATCTAGATGGGCCCTTTCAGATAGATCGAGTTCTCAAGACTTTTCTGCATGAGAAAGATAGTGTCAGTGTCACGATGAGGGCTGATGGTCGTCTGGACAGTTTGGGGACTGTACAGCAGAGAATAACTAGTGTGAGTGTGTGTGTGTCCAGTAGGCCTACACAGCAGTCAGCAGTGTTTTTGTAATGTACACTATGTGAATTAGACATGACAGTGTGTTTGTCATTGCAGGCAGTAGAGGAGCTTTTGGAGTCTTTGGAGCTGGAGAAGAGCAGCTATCACATGGGCCTGAGCAGAGTTAGTAACACACACGCACACACACACACACACACAAGTTACTATTCATTTTATCAGTTTGGAAGCGTCAAAGGATGCAGGTGAGTCAAACTTTGAATAGTATGCAGCAGATGATATGTCATCTGTATGTTTTTCTGTCTACTACTGCGTGGTCCGTCGGCTGAACGCAATAAACTCTCATCTCGGCGTGAGCTGCTTTGTTTGTTTGTCTTTCCTGGTTCTTCATGCCATCCTAATCAGTGTGAACAGACGCTGGCGCTCAACAGTTTAATCCCATCAGCTGGAAAACCATGGGTGAGCCAAAAAAAAAAAAAAAAAAGGGCGGCGTGTGTAAACAAGCCCCGCCTGGCGCGTTCCCAGAAGAATGGAGATTTATTGGACCGTATTATAAGTTGGAATAGTTAGTAATTATTTTGTGGCAGCTGCAATTGGCGTCAAGGTTTGTGAAGGCTGAAATGCGCTCAGAAATGGATTACAATGTCAGGGGCCCTTCATGAAAGATTCGAGGAACAAAACACTGATTTACAACTCCACCATCATCTCCTGTCAGTTCTGCTCAACTTGTACTGTTACGATTGCTGCTGTCACAACTATGTTTGTGTGTGTCTGTTAGGTGTTCTTCAGGGCTGGAACAGTGGCTAAACTAGAGGGACAGAGGGATGAACACACCAGACAGAACATCACACTTTTCCAGGCCGCCTGCAGGGGCTTTTTGTCTCGACAGGCCTTCAAAAAGAGGAAGGTAAAGTCAATTTTCCATTTTGCTTCAGTCTTGAGCTGAAATTGCAATGTCAGTCCATCAGAATCTCAACATTTATTTTTCTTACACTACTGTTGAAATGTTTGGGATCAGTCTTTTTGTTTGTTTGTTAGATTTTTTCTCTTATGCTCACCTAGGCTGCATTTATTTGATTAAAAATACAGTAAAAAGAGTGATATTGTATATAATATTATTACAATTTAAAATAATTTTAATACATTTCAAAATGTAACTTTTTCCTGTGATGACAAAGCAATTTTCAGCAGCTATTACTCCATTCATTCATTCTCATATGCTGATTTTTTCTTAATGTTGTTGATTAATATTAATATTTTTGTGAAAACGTGATACACTTTTTGTCAAATGGTTTAAAAGTTTAAAAACAGCACCTTTATTGTCAACCCAATGCATCCTTGCTGAATAAAAGTATTAATTTCCTTAAAAAAAGAAATTCTTACCCAAACTTTTTAACTGTTGACTATCAGTCCGCTTTAAGAGCAGAACACATACATCAATGCGCAGCATTGAGCAGGTGAGCATTTATGGAGGTGTCGAGGTTTTATTTAAGCTGAAGCTAGTAATTTCTACAACACTAGTGTCACCGAGCAGAACTGCAGACAAAAAACTACCCCCATCTCCCATTGGTCAGCCAAACAAATAGATCTGCCCCAAACTCACTCCATTGGTTGAGCCATTGTTGCTGTTGTTGTGAAGCTCAAACAAACTGAAAATGTCCTGAAAGCACCACAGAATAATTTTTTTACACGTTTTGAGGGAATTAACCTACAAATGCCTTAGTTGTCTCTGCATATTAAACTGTGGTAGAAAGTATTTTAATACTGGGAAAAAACACACTTCTGCTTTAAGTGCTCTCCTGTTTAGTCTCCCTAGAATTAGAAGATCTCAAATTAATAAAAGCTCCTCTGAACACTTTCAGATCACGGCATGCAGTCAGGCCTCTGAATAAAATCCCCTCAATTCTTCATAATGTGCATTCAATTAATTCCAATCGGATTTGCAGTTTTGGTTTCCAAGTCTTTCTGTACTTTTTCAAAAATGTCATATCAAAGTCATACTGTGGCTTTTATGTTTATGTTTGCAATGGAACATTAATCATTCCATGCCGCGCTGTTAATGCAACTGTCATGTCATTCGCAGATGGAGATCTGTATCATCAGCCTGATGATTAAAGGAATAGTTCAGTCAAAATGAATATTCTGTCATCATTAACTCATCCTCATGTCATTCTAAACCTCTATGGCTTTTTTTTACCCTAAAACATAAAGGCTGCTGAATATATGGGCCACTCTATTTAATATAATGAAAATGAATGAAGACTAGGGCTGCATAAAAGTTTTCATTCACTTTAAATAATCTAAACAAATCTCTCTGTCTCTCAGATCCAGGATTTGGCCATCCGTTGTGTCCAGAAGAACATCCAGAAGAATCGGGGTGTGAAGGACTGGCCCTGGTGGAAGCTCTTCACCACAGTACGACCTCTAGTAGAGGTTCAGCTCACTGAAGAACAGATTCGAGGAAAAGACGTGAGTCTTTCCAATCCTTTCTCTTTATTTCACGCCCTGGTTTGCTTGCTATGCAAAGCTTCTGTCAGTTTACAGCAGAGCTCTAAGGTTTATCTGTGTGTGTGGACGCGTTTGCCTTAAAGATGACACGATCTGAGGGCTTTTGTTGCATCAGTGTTAGAACCGAGACTTTTCTTTGATTCCTGCTGCTATCACATCTCAATCCCAGCTCAAAGCATTAGCTTTAGAAATGCAACAATGCCGTCTGGCCCCTTTCTGAACTCACCTGAAGGCAGAAAGATCTCGCCTGATCAAAAGAACATCAGATCATATAATAGCAGCACAACAAGCCTCAGGCCAAAGATTGTCCTGTTCTTATCTAAATATTCATATTGTCTTTTGATGGCGATAAAAGTTTTGTTTCGACTTATAGGAGGAGATCATGCATCTGAAGTTGAAGCTGGAGAAGGTGGAGAAGGAAAGAAATGAGCTACGGCTGACCTCGGATCGTCTAGAGAGCAGAGTAAGAGAACCAAGCATCTTATAAAAATCTTATATAAAAATGCAGAAAGCCTCAACCATATTAGGAAAACAAGAGCATATGTGTGTTAATGTAGATCACAGAGCTGACGGCAGAGCTTTCAGATGAGAGAAATTCTGCGGAGTCGACGTCCCAGCTGCTGGAGACGGAAACAAGCGAGAGATTGCGTTTGGAGAAGGACATGAAGGACATGCAGGTAATGAACTCCATCAGTCCTGCTTCAGTCTTTATTAAACAGTGATGAAGAGTAACTAAATAAAAGATAGCTGCTAGGTTAACTTTTTAAGTAGCATACACACTGCATCACTATAATTTTTCACATTATATTGCATGTGCAGTTTTTCCTTCAGGCAAACTCAAACACATTCAGCTGAAATGTCTCTCTTGTAGAGTTGGGATATCTGAAACATATTAGCAAATTGGTTAATTCAGACCAGTATTAATTCGGATTTAAATCATAGAAATTGTAAATATTTATATTTTACCAGAATTTTTTTTTTTTGTTTTCATACAAAATTTAGTAAAAAAAAAAAAAAAATCCTGTTTAGTAATGGTTCAAAATATTTAGTTAAATGTTTTTAATTTGGTAAATATTATGCCATCTTTATTTTAGTAGCTTGTAGTGTAGCATATGTTTTTCATAAATATAGATTTACTGTATTTAACTATTTTAAATAAGTAGCTTGTGTCATGGATTGAATAAAAGTTGTTGTGAAAGTGTGTTGGGGAGATTTTTATACTTTATATAAACTTTTTTTTTATAGTCTGTGAAAGTTGTGGTAGGAGTGAATTTGTGAGTGGGATGCTGTAGAACATACCTTTGCTTTTCTTTTTCTGAAACTCAGGTGAAGTTTGACGATGTGAAGAAACAGATGGAGTCCATGGAGATGGAGATTATGGAGGCCAGACTCCTCCAAGCATCAGAACTCAACGGCGAGGTGGACAATGATGGCGATGATTCTGGTAAAAACAAAAAAAACACAATCAGACAGCACTTGAAGCTGATTATGAAAATGCTTTATTTTAATAAGAATATAGCATTTTTTGGCCGCTGGGATGGAAAGAGGATTGGATTGGTCAAAAACTGCTCTACACACACACACACACAGAAACAGCTCAGGACAAATCTGTCTGTCTCTGTATATTTGTGCATGTCAGGAGGTGAATGGAGGCTGAAATATGAACGTGCCATCAGAGACACAGAATTCACAAAGAAAAAACTCCAGCAGGAGATGGATGACAAGGTGGAGACAGAACAACAGAACAAGAGACACTTGGAGAGAAAAGTTAGTATAGCACAGTAAATAAACACATACACAGAGTGCACACACACACTGGGACTGCTTAGACACTGCACACAGTGTGAAATGTATCCAAATTCATACTCTGCTACAATAAATGATACTCTGACTTTGACCAGTAACACTTCAGAATCTTTATACTTTTATAAACGTCACCTTCCTGTCTCTCTGTGTAGTTAACAGACTTGCAGGCAGACCACGAGGAGTCCCAGCGATCAGTCCAGCAGCTGAAGAAGAAATGTCAGCGGCTGGCAGCTGAGCTGCAAGACACCAAACTGCACTTGGAAAATCAAGAGGGACGCAACCACGAGCTGGAGAGAAAGCAGAGGAAGTAAGAGCCAATCATACACACACACATATCTTAGTCTGTCTTCAGTCTCCTGCCTGGTCACCTGCTGGGTCTGATTATAGAGATTTCTGGTTATTGTTTACTCTGGTTGTTTGGGCCATATATTTACTGTTTGATTGTTTGGGCTGTTTGTTTATAATTTGACGTGTTTGTTTACTGTTTGATTGTTTGGGCTGTTTGTTTATAATTTGACGTGTTTGTTTACTGTTTGATTGTTTTAGTGGTTTATTTATTTTATTGTTTGGGTTGTTCTTTTACTCATTGTTTAATCATACATTTCCTTCAATAATACAGTACAGTAAACAATTTGGTATTTGATTACTATATGATTGTTTGGGCTCTTTCTTAAAACTATCAAAATAATCCCTATAAATGAAATAAAAAGTTCTTCAATTGTTTAGTTGTTTTGTCAGTTCTTTTACTTTGTGATTAGCTGGTCTGTTCATTTATATTTTGGGCTGGGGGCGCTTGGCCTAACGTGTTTGGACTTGTAACCAGAAGGTCGCAGGTATCGAGTCTCGGTGCTGGCAGGGATTGTAGGTCAGTTGAATGAACAGCGCTCTCTTCCACCCTGTGCTGAAGTGCTCTCGAGCAAGGCACTGAACCCCCAGTTGCTCCCCCGGGCGCTGGATATAGCTGCCCACTTTGGGTGTGTGTTCACGGTGTGTTCACTTACTGCTGTGTGTGTGCAATGGGTTAAATGCAGAGCACCAATTTCGAGTATGGTTTACCATACTGACAAATGTCACGACTTCACTTTTTTTTAGTTCTTTTGTTTGTCGTTTAGTGTTTAGTTGTTTTGTCAGTTCTTTTACTTTGTGATTAGCTGGTCTGTTCATTTATATTTTGGGCTGTTCATTTATTTCTTAGCATTTAAATTGATTGTTTAATGTATGATTACATCTCTATTTGAGCTCTTTCTTTACTGTTTGGTTGTTTGCTGTTTAAGCTTATTGCTTAACTTCTTATATCTGTTTGTGTGTGTGTGTGTGTCTGTTTAGTATTTGTCAGATGTTTTGCTGGACTGTTTTTATTTGTGTGTGTGTGTGTCTGTTTAGTATTTGGCTGATGTTGCACATAACTAAAAACTTAGCTCATCAGACTTAGAGCTGGAGCTAAATCTCAACATGCTTGACAATTCATGAGTAAGCTCAGTGTACAGGCTTAATTTTTCTCACAGAATTTCCAAGATCTGGAGAATTGAAAAAGGAAAAAGCATCTTACTCAAAACTCAATACTTACAACACAGATTAACATTTTGTGATCTGAAAATCGACAAAATCTGAAGCAGATGAGGAAATGTTTGCTTAAGTGCCTACAGACTAAAAGTTCTGTTTGGTATTTTATGCCCATGAGCACGTTATGTTGCTCTTGTCATAATGTGGTTGAAATGACATGTATTAAAACCCATCTATCTTCTGAATTTTCTGGCAGGTTTGATGTGGAGAAGAACCAGTTTCACGAGGAACTACAGAAGGAGAGGAACCAGCGGGAGAAACTGGGCCGAGAGAGAGATATGCTAACTGGCGAGGTGTTTACAATCAGACAACAGCTACAGGTGAGACTAAAGATACTGTAGAAGAGTGAGTGTTGCTCTCTTTCGCATCCTTAAGCAAGATGCTTAACCTAGGGTTTCTGTAATAAGTCTATGGTACATTGCTAATGACAAATTCATAATTTAACAAACAGGAGAAGGACACAGAGCTGTGTACAGTCAGTCTGAAGGTAGAGCAGCTGGAATCCGAGCTCCAGGATCTCTCCTCTCAGGAGTCAAAAGACGAGGCATCACTCGCAAAGGTTAAGAAACAACTGCGTGATCTGGAAGCAAAGGTCAAAGATCAAGAAGAAGAGCTTGATGAACAGGCTGGAACCATTCAGATGCTGGAACAGGTACAAGCTAAAAAATGGCCAGATCACAGATGGATAGCGACTCTGAATTATCCTGTGTTCTGTTCAGAGCCATTGTTATTGTTAACTAAAACTAAAACTATTAAAAATAATTTTCATTCATGGAAACATGGAAGCTGAAATAAAGTGAAATTAGATGAAAATCTTAAATATAACCGAGTCTAAAAAGAAGCTGGAACTGAAAAGTAAAACTGAAATAAATATCTAATTAAATAGAAATATTAAAAAATGATTGAAAAAACACGATGAAATGACTAAAACCTGAACTAAAATTAAAACTGAAAAATAAAAGCTAATTTTATATTTTAACAAATATTAAAATATATTAAAATGACATTGTTCATTTAAGGTTGAAAAGCAAAACCTGCAAACTTTATCTTTCAGAGGATATTATCAACAGTTAACCTTATCTGATGTGTGTGTTATTTAGGCTAAACTCCGTTTGGAAATGGAGATGGAGCGATTGAAACAAACGCACTCTAAAGAGCTGGACAGTAAAGATGAGGAAGTGGAGGACATCAGAATGTCCTGCAGTAAGAAGGTGAACAAACAGGATCTAAACACTGTGATGGGTTCAAATCACACAATTTGAGACCTCCATGTTTCCTAATGGCTCTTTTGAAATGTGTGTGTAGCTAAAGCAAATGGAAGTGCAGTTAGAGGAGGAATATGAAGATAAACAGAGAGTTCTGAAAGAAAAGAGAGACCTGGAGTCCAAACTGACGATGGCACAGGAACAGGTACCAACACAACAGAACACAAATATTGCAGACAGCATACAATACTCGAGAAAGTATAACACAGTATTACACTATGTAACAGGTTGGTCAGAGGGATGTGGAGACAGAGAAACGTCTCAGAAAGGATCTGAAGCGCACAAAAGTTCTTCTGGCTGATGCGCAGATGATGCTGGACCACCTAAAGAGTAATGTGCCCAGCAAAAGAGAGATTGTCGCTCTCAAAAATAAGGTAGAATCACAATCAGAGCAGCAGAAATTACAATTAATGTCCCTCACTGGGAATAGAATAGGACTAATTGCTTCATTTGAGCATATGTTGTATCTGGTGTAGTTGGAGGAGTCAGAGTTTGCCTGCGCAGCCGCAGTTAAAGCACGCAAGTCTATGGAGCTGGAAATTGAAGACCTTCATATCCAGATGGATGACATCACCAAAGCCAAGATGGCTGTGAGTAATATTCTATTTTATTTGAAAACAGTTCATTGGTCATAAACAGGACAAGTTTGAATGTTTTTTAACATGTTTGTTCAAACATAGAGTACATTTATTTATATATGATTGTTTTGGCTCTTTCTTTGATTGTTTGTTTTTAGAGTGTTTGTTTTCTTTATTGTTTGTCCTTTAGTTGTTTAAGATGTTTGTTTACTGATTACCGTCTTTTGTTTGCTGTTTATTTGTTTAAGCTGTTCGTTTACTTTCTGATTGTTTTTGTGAATGTTTTCTGTTTGATTGTTTTATTAGTTTTGTTCATTTTGTTTCAATAGTTCATTTGTTTTAAACAAGAAAAGGTCTTATACAACATTTATGACCTTTATGAAATTGAGGAATTAACCCACATTTTCAGATATTTCACAAGTTTCTTTTAATTCCTCGAGTTACTGAGCAGAAATTGTTTGGTTAATTATTATGGACAACAGAATGTGAGTCATCAACATCTCTTTTAGAACTTTACACAGGATAGAATATGCTATTCAAAACATGAGATTTACTACTTTAGAAAATCTCAATTTGTTCATCAGATTCGTTAGAGCTTTTATGGGTAAAAATGTTAGTTTTGAGGCAAACTTCATCTTTTGAGTTGAATAGAGCAGTAAATGTGTCGAGATTCAGTCAAACAGCTGGGTAAAGAGCAATAAAGTGCTTACAGTTCAATAATTTTCCTGCTCAGGCTGATGAAAAAAAACATTTAAAAATAAATATTCCAGGGGGAAAATGTAAACCTCCAGAGTCAGATAAAGAAACCCTGAATCATGGTGTCGTAATCAAGCATGACGCGATAAAGCGTTAAATCCTGTCTCTTCCATGTTTTTGTCCTAACTGTGACTGTGACAGCCGACAAGACATTTTGACAGTTGCTTGGTTTTTATTCCTGCAGCATCATGCTGTCTAGCTCCACCCACAGTGAAATCTGACACAAATCCTTATTCACATGGAATTTTATACCTTAAATCTATTCTGATTTGGTAACTTCACAATTTACGTTGGTGACGACAAAAAGGATGGAGATAAAATAAAAAAACTGCAGCTACCCTTCTCTGATTTCTCCCCCATTCACATTACAGGCTCTTTCAGGACTCCAAAAATATGGCACTCAAGATTTAAATGGTTCACTTGGGGAGTGCATTTGATCTTTTATTTATGAGGAAATGGAAGATGATGTCAAATAGAAGAGTTTAAGGGTATTATCTCCTTGTCACAGCCTCAACCAGAAATATGCAATTACTGTGTGCAATGCCAGTATTTTAGACCCACTCTGAAATGCTACTCTAAACTCTTACTCTAAAATGGCAGAAACATAGTTTTAAAACTCTGGAGGCTGCTGTGACTATATTATGGGAAGTGATCCGTTATTAAAAGTTGTTTTTTTGGGTTATCTGGACAGTTTAGTCCTGAAAGGGTCATGGAGAGCAGAGAAAAACAACAAAAATAATAAAGTGCAACTATTAGATATGTGAAAAAAGTTTTTTTTTTTTTTTTTTTTAAAGAATTGAGAAAACATTTTGTTGATGTGAAACTGGTATGGTATTTTGTATTTTGGTATGATATTGATCTGTCACATGGTAGAAGCTGCCAAATCAGACAGATGCCAACATGGACAGGTTGTGTGGCATTTCCTCATCCTCAAAAAGCATGAATAAAACAATGCAAGGCACTCATTTAACCCTGTCTGTTCTGTCTCCTTCAGTTGGAGGAGCAGATAAGTCGTCTGCAGAGAGAGAAGAACGACCTGCAGTCTCGGTTTGAGGAGGATCAGGAGGACATGAACGAACTCATGAAGAAACACAAAGCTGCAGTGGCTCAGGTGACCTCATATATATATATATATATATATATATATATATATATATATATATATATATATATATATATATATATATATATAGTACCATATACAGTACAAAAATTTGGAGTCGGTAAGATTTTTTTTTTTTATAAGAAATGAATACTTGTATTCACCAAGTATGCATTAAATTAATCAAAAGTTACATTTATAATGTTACAGAAGACTTCTATTTTTATTTAAATGCTGCTCTTTTGAACTTTTTATTCATCAAAGAATCCTTAAAAAAAGTTCTCAAAAAAATATTAAGCAGCACAACTGTATTACACAATGATAAGAAATATTTCTTGAGCAGCAAATCATGATTTCTGAAGGATCATGTAACACTGAAGACTGGAGTTTTGCTGCTGAAAATGCACTTTTCCATCAGGGGAATAAATTATATTTTACAACATTTTCAAATAGAAAACCGTTATTTTAAATTGTAATACTATTTTAATATATTAGTGTTTTTACTGTATTTTTGATCAAATAAATGCAGCCTTGGTGAAAGTAAGAGACTTATTTCAAAAACAAAAAATGTGTATGACAAAGTCTAAATTATATATGTATATATATATCAACATTAAATCAGCAAAATTAAAATACTACTAGCACAGATTAAGAGTTCAAATTAAATGTACATATCATATGTATGTGTATGTGTTTAGTCTACAAGAGATCTGGCACAGATCAGTGACCTACAGGCCCAGGTGGAGGAGGCCATGAAAGAAAAACAAGAGATCCAGGACAAGGTACCAAAAAAACTAAAAATTCTTTGCAGGAGGCTGGAACTGCCTTCTGTCCCCTCATTATTATGTTCTACAGTACATAGTGGATTTGCAGATGGTTAGGGCCCATGCAGTGAGAAAGGTGCAGAGGGCTGGCCGAATGTGGTCTGAAACATGAGTCAGTCTTAAACATGACCTCAGACTGACCTGTGTGTTTTTTCCTTTTTTTGGCAGCTTCACTCCCTGCAGTCACAGCTTGAATTTCAGGAACAGTCTATGGTGGAGAAATCGCTGGTCAGCCGTCAGGAAGCCAAAATCCGTGAACTGGAGACCAAACTAGAATATGAGAGAACCCAGACCAAACGTCTGGAGGTGAGTCTCGTGACACTCATACTGCATGGCAAATTCAATGAATTCATAGCAAGACACTGAAGCAGGATAGTTCCGAAAAAAAAGAATTTATTTCAATGTGTATTTTAGTTGTAAATTTCAATTTAGTTTTAGTCTGATTTAATGTTTTTATTTTATTCCATGCATAATTCTTTTAGTGAACTGGATGCTAAACCAACGTCCATAGGACATGCAGATAAACAACTCATCAGTGGCCACATTTACAGTGAATTGCTTCAGTGTGTTTCTGTCTTTTTTTATGAGCTCTTATCTTTGACTTTTCCATCTGTCCATGTTCGTCCTCCAGTCTCTTGTTACACGGCTGAAGGAAAACCTGGAGAAGATGACTGAGGAACGAGACCAGCGTATTGCCAGCGAAAACCGGGAGAAAGATCAGAACAAGCGCATGCAAAGGCAGATCCGAGACACAAAGGAAGAGATGACTGAACTGTCTAAGAAAGAGGCAGAAGCCAGTCGCAAAAAACATGAGCTAGTGAGTTCCAGAGCGCCCCCTGCTGTATGGAGATTCTCTTGCCATTGCTATAGCAACTATAATGAAGGGAAACTGTCACAATGGATCTTTTATGAAAAGTGACATACAGTAGTTCTTGCATAGTAACCATAGCTTAACTGTGTGTATTTGTAGTAAGGCCACTGTTTATACCATAGATGGCTTCTCAGGTAAATGTAATGGTACTGCATAAAACAGTTGATAAAACAGTATGGTTGCTGTAGCAAAACCATGGCCATTTGTTTCATAACTTTGGTTGGACTTTAAACAGGAAATGGATATTGAAAGTCTGGAAGCAGCCAATCAGAGCTTACAAGCAGATTTGAAGTTGGCCTTTAAGCGGATTGGGGACCTGCAGGCTGCTATGGAGGATGAAATGGAGACGGATGATGATGATGACCTCATCAACAGGTATAAGGATTAGTCTTCTGTCAGTGCCACTGTTTCCATGGCAACAATTCTCTGAAGTTGATCAGGATAACCATCGCATGTTACTATTGTTTACATAGACCCTTTTAAAGTTCTTTTGCTTTTCTTCTTCTTCTATTTTTTTTTTATATGATCAACTACTTATTTTCCTTTCCCCCCGTTATTTTCATCTATTTTTATTTTATTTTTGGCAGTTTACAAGACATGGTGACAAAGTATCAGAAAAGAAAGAACAAAACGTGAGGATGCTAAGTGGTGATCGTTTCTCATCTGTTTTTTGGTTTGAGTTTGTAATGCTATTCATTGTAAGAACGTGAATGCTGTTGTATTACTCTCCAGTCCAACAAACCATGATAAGTCTTACATGGCAAGTATTATTTTCAGCTGAAATGGAAAGAAGTATTAGACCAGTAACTAATTTGATAATACAGCAGCATTTTTCTGTCTTCATGAGCATGTGCTGTGTTTAACAATATCGGGGAATCATGTTTCGGTTGTCTTGTAATTGTTGTGATTCGTTCATGTGTGTTGTGTGCAAGTGTGAAGTTGAAAGCGGGGAATACAATGTGTGACCGTAAGATGAAATTCTCCAGAAGCATCTGTAGCCTAAATTCACTGTACTCATGGCATCCCTGATTGTGTGTCAGATTATACTATGCTTTTGTGTATTTATGGGGGGGGGGGACCGTAGATGAAAATTTCTCCAGAAGCATCTGTAGCCAATGTTCCCTCTAATTTGCTGTGTTTAAGCAATATATACACATACATTATGTGTTGCTGATCGTGTTTTTTACCCAGTCAAGGCTGTATTACACCAATTTAAA
Source organism: Cyprinus carpio (assembly GCF_018340385.1). NCBI lineage: Eukaryota > Metazoa > Chordata > Actinopteri > Cypriniformes > Cyprinidae > Cyprinus > Cyprinus carpio. Next base: position 17,429,882 of record NC_056606.1, on the reverse strand, counting down.
AATAAAGTTTTCCATCTTTTTATTCCTATGAAGCAGAGCCATTTCCATACACCCAGAAAAATCATATAAAAATGATATTTTTGTGGATTCAAATTTAAACATTGAAAAACACAGAGAAGCCACTTTTCAATTAATACCACTTCTAAACCTGTTTTCATTCTCTGTTCGAAAATCCAAATTAATGTATCAAGTTTCTAGTGCATCTTGCTACTTAACTGTGCTTAGCAAGTTGTGATATGTTCATGTGTGTTGTTGTGCAAGTGTAACTGCAAGTATAACTGCAAAGATTCTGTGTGTGTGAAAAAGCTTTAAAATCAAATTGCATTCGGGTTGATTTGCTGTAATTGGGTGGAACTGCGATATGCAACCAATAGAAGCAGATTGTCACAGTCGATTAGCGTTTAAATGTGAGCTGTGTGTGTGCTTAAGCTTTAAATTGTGTGTGTGCTGTTTCCACCGTCTTCTTTAGATGAACATTTTGCGTCGGCTCCAGAAGCATCTGTAGCCTAAATTCCCTTTCTATGAAACTGTACATTCACCGGTTCTAAGTCTGGCATCCCTGATTCATGTTTCGCAGATTAAACTATGCTGCGTTGTATAACGTGCCACTGCGTTCACAGAGAATGCAGTAAAATATCTGCCTTTAGTGTTATTGTGGAACACTACACTCACAGAAAATACAGTAAAAATACACTCCATTAACATAAAATTCAATAAAATATCTGCCTTTAGTGTTATTGTGGAACGGATTGAAATCCTCTTTTCCCCTATTTCTTTTATTGAAACCATGTGTTGTTTTGGCACTAACCACTAACCAAAGTATTGTAACCCTCTTGCCATGATCAGCCAAAATGACCTTTATGTCAGCTGCTATATTTGATTGAGCTTCTCTTGTTGGCAGTGGAGATGAATCGGATATGGACTCTGAGGTGGAGGACCGCGTAGATGGGGTGAAGTCATTGCTCTCCAAGAGCAAAGGATCCGCCAAGACACTCTCTGATGAGGGCCCCCAGAAGACCACCAGGTTAGTGTGGAACCCCTTTAGTTGCATATTGGAGTTTAATTTCAAAGACTGAGATCATTTTATGATCCCCAGAGCTGGAGAAATTAAACCACACTTAATGGTGTTTGAGGAACTGGTGACTAAATTATGAGTTTGTTTACATTTAACATATAGTCTTTTTCTGGAAGTATAAATGAGTGTTTTAATTTTTGAACCCCTTCAAGCTAAACAAAAATACATATTTAACAGATGCATATTTAATTTACAGTGTTTCATTTAATCCTCCATAAGTTTTCTTTGGAAAGCTTATTGAACAATCGTTCAAAGAGTATAGGCAGCTTTTGTAGCTAAATCTACAGGGTAAGAACATTGGGGGCGCTACTGATGTGGTTTACTAGAGTACCAGCCAAGATTTACATATGTCCTCTCCATCTGTTAGACATGCTAATAAGCTCAAGACAGCATTTGATGGTGTTGGATTCATGACTGTTTCACCGACAGCTGCTGTTACTGTTCTGTTCCTCAGTAGTATTAGTACGGTGCAGTTACATAACTGCCATTAGGAGTTTAATCCTTTTAAGTTTATTCCTGGGGTTGGTGTAAAATATGCTCCTAAATTACCTCTCAAATCTCTTTCCTTCTCTGAATTCATGTTTATCTCTGTCACGGGTCTCATCCTGTTTCATTCATTGATCACCTGCAATTCTGCCATTTTTAATGTGTTTTTTGTCCGTCTTAGACACACCAATGCTGCTAATGCAGATGTGAAAGATATAAAAGAAGGGAAAGAGGGAAAAGAGGGGAAGGAGGAAGTAAAAAAAGATTCAGATGAGAGCCGTCCATTGTCTGTGATGAGCTCGCTCAGCTACAGGAAACGCTCCCACCAGAAGGACTGGAACGGAGGTGCAGGGGATGACAGCTCCCTCTTCAGTACCCTTCGGGAGCAGCCGGACATGCCAGACCGCTTGTCTTTGCGCAAAGCTAAAAGCAAATCCACAGACAGGCCTCAGACTGGTGATGACCTGGATGACCGGGGTTCAGTGATATCCCAGGCTTACTCTGAGGCTGCCAGTAGGGCCAGGAAAGGTCTAGATCGTCGCTGGACCAAAAGCAGTCCAGAATTTGACAAAGAGTCCATGGTGTCCTCGCTTGCCCCGAGCCGAACTTCCACACGCCGTGGGATAGACCAAGATGACGATGCTCAGTCTGGTGTGAGCAGCTTCAGCTTGCGACGTAGTACTTCTTGGATGGATGACAGTCGCAGTGATTACGGGCCGACAAGTACCAGTATGAGTCAACGATCTAGAAGCCGAAGTCCTGGAAGCACCAGCGTCGGCTCACGAATCTCCCTGGCCCGCAGCACCCGACTTAGCGAGTTTGGAGTTCGTCTGAATAATGATGGTGTTGATGACGATGATGATGTTGACTCTGTGAGTGTGGCCGCATACAGTCCTCGTTCAGTGGGTCGTAGTCTGTCCACTCCTGCCCAGCTACGATCTTCTGAGAACACACTGGACGCTTCTGATATTAAACCTGTAAGCCACCGCAACTACCTGGACCCAGAGCTCGAAAAAGCCATCAACGAAGTCCTGAGCTTCAAGCCAATTAAATTCAAACGCCGCAGCTTAGAAGACTCAGATGAAGAAGAGGAGAGAGGTGGTGATGCAGGACAGGAAGAAGATAGGAAGAGCATAAAGAGTTTGTTGCAAGACAAGAACGATGAAGGTCTGGGCCTTAGCGGGTCCAGTCTGAGACGCTCAGCTTCAGGTTCTGCTGTAGATTCTGGACGTTCTGGAAGCTCAATGAGTTCCTTCAGCTCCAAGAGCAGCAAGAAGAAGAACAAGAAGAAGAGCAGGCGCTCCGAGTCTGACAGCTCCTCCAATGAGGGTCATACTCGGCGGCATTCCAGACAGAAAGAAAAGAGAAGATCCAAAAGCTCAAGAAAGAAAGAATCAGGATCGTCCAAGTCTGAATCTGACTCTGAATCATCATCTTCAAGCTCTGCATCAACAGTGTCATACCGCAGCTCAAACAGCGTGAAGAGAACCCCAGGACAGAAAGACTCTGATGGGGGTCCGGAAAGTCCTGATGAAGAACGACCCCCAAGCAAAAAAGAAATAAAGAAACAGAAGAAGAAAGTGGACAGTCTGGTTATGAAGTATCTCTATAAGCCTGACAGTGATTAAGGATCATTAACAGGTGACCCTGGATGGGCCAGACTAAGGACTGATGTTTTCAAGAAGCTTCTCTCTAAACGCATGATGTGCTCTGCTGTGTGTTAAACTTTAAACAGTAGTTATATCATTGGATTAACAAGGCATGCTGTGACACTGTTGCCTGAACATTGTTTTGGGTTTGGACACAAAGTGTGGCCACAGAGTATTGTACTAACACACAAATGGTTATCTTGATTTTTCCAAGTAGGACATGTTCCTTGTTGGTTCTGAAACAATATACTATTAATCAGATCTTTGTGGTAGGTTTGACTTACATTTTGGAGCTTCAAAAACTTAATGTACCTCCCATTATCAACCATTGATTTTTCTGGGTACTGCCTAGGGAAATGTTGGAAACTTAATAGGAAAGGATAGGGGTAATAAGGGATAGGCTTCAGGCTTGATTTGTTCCAGGACCAATAAAAGTTATTCTTGGAAATGCAGTAAGCCATAATAAATGTACATAAAGCTTTAGAAATACTGGAAGAGTTTAAACTGAGGATTGAGCAAGACCTTATTGCAAACAAAGTGGATGTTTTGGAACTACTGTAGATGTGCATTTGTGACCAGTCAGGGACATTCACTCATGACTTTTGTCCTGCTATCTATCTTTGCATGACATTGTGCCCATCTGACCTCTCGCAAGGGACTAGTATTAAGGTGTGTCTATAATCTTATCTTTCTGTTTCTAAAAAAATCTTTTGTCTTTTTTTCCCTCCAGCCCCCCACTCTACAGACCACACTCAGTTCCACATGATGAAGACAACACTGGACCAGAGAAAGACACTACACAAACTGAAAGTACTATCCTTAAAGACAGCAATGGTGATGGTCAACCTTCAGAAAGCGCTGCGTAGATCTAATCTGCTGCTCGCGTGCACTGAAAAGTGCCTGTTTACCTCTCATCTGCCCTAGCACTGATTTACTTCGGTTTCTTCATAGCCTACAATGGGACTAAAGTTTATCACTGCAGGTCTACATATATAGTGTGTTTTAGAGTTTAGAGTGTTTTTTTTTTTTTTTTTTTTTTTTTTTTTTTTTTTTTTTGCAGCTGCATGGCACCTGTATTAATTTAGATTGCAATGTCTCCATCAACAACCCCTCCAAGAAAATGAAGTAATATATTGTGAAAAGGAAATGAAAATCTTTATCTAATTTATGTTTATTTTATTTGGTTAGAGTGTCTGCTTCATGACATTTTGCCTTGAATTTGCTTGAGTGAACTATGTAGCACAGCTTTACTGTAGTTTGCAGTTAATGAAATAGGGTATTAATCTCCATTTATTTCTTATGAGCTGGTGAACTACTGTTAACCAGAGGAAGTTAATTTAGCACTGGTTTACTGAATGACAGCATTTTAATTCTAAACCTCTTTTTGATTCAGTTTTTTTTCTTGGGGGTGCTTCATGTTTGGATCTTAAAATACATTTTTAACCATTAATTTAAGATAATTTAGTACCATTTAATTTAACTTTGCCAAAATTAATTATTGATGGGAGTCTAATAATTTCTGATGTGTTTGTGGGTAAGTGTGGTGTGTGCATGTGTAGCGTGTGTATGTGTGTGTCCTCCCCTGTTTTTCTATGCATTAAATAAGACTTTTATTATGAAAGCACATACAAACAAGAGACTGTTTGTCTGTTCAGTGGCTTATGCAGTAAAAGCAAAATTATATATAAAAGCAATATATATAAGAAAGAGTTTTGCATTTGTTTTATTGTAAATAAAAGATGTTGATCCATTTTTATGGCTGACAGAAAAATTGACATATGACTAGAGTGTCTGTGGGGTAGTTTCAGCCCTTATACCTAGAAGTTGCATAGAACCATGCGACCCAGTCAGCTCTTATCATTTTTGTGTCATATGCAACAAACTGTTACTTAGCAGACTATGGGAAGTTTGTGGCTATGCCATCTGATCCTGAGATAAAGGTTTAAATGCTATATTATAATATATTATATTATCAGTGACCACAATTTTGGAGGGCTTTTAATTTGGAAGGATTTCTCTTTTGTCTGCTGCAAGGAGTTCTAATATAAGTGATCAGTCACATGGCAATTACAGCTCAGGTGACGGTGTACTTCAATACTTTCCAAACAACTGATCTCGGAGTATTTTAGATTTCCTTGACCTAATCCCATCCAAAAGTGCTAAGCAAGCTAATGAAAAAGAACATGATATGAGCATGATAGCTCATTTTATAACACACTGTCTGAAACATTATCTCTAAAGGGGTCATATGACGCTGCTAAAAAGAACATTATTTTGTGTATTTAATGTGATATGCAATGTGTTTATGCAGTTTTAATATCAAACAACACATTATTTTCCACATACTGTACATTATTGTTGCTCCCTCTATCCCGCCTTTCTAAAACGCAACGATTTTTACAAAGCTCTTCGTTCTGAAAAGCGAGGTGTACACTGATTGGCCAGCTATCCAGTGCGTTGTAATTGGCCGAATGCCTCAAGCATGTGATGGAAATGTTACGCCCCTTACCGTACTGTGTCCCCCGGTGCGACTAGAAAAAAACAATAAAACCCATTACAAACGAGGCATTTGTTGCATCCAGTGGGGACATAATTACTGATTATAATGACTTATAATGTGTTTTTACACATAGCGTATCGCACGGCATAAACAAAACCATGACTTCATTTGTGATCAGGGAAACATCAAAAAAACAAGCGCTACTCTACACTGCTCAAAACTCGCATTTGAATCATCAGTGGCAAATTATTTAAATATGAAAACGTACTTACAGGCTGTGAGTCAGAAGCACCAGCCTGTCCTTGCAAAGTTGGAATTGCCCCACTTTGTAGAAACAACTCAGGAAACAGGAAACAGTCCTCCATAAAATGCACTGCAAACATCTGAATATTTAGCTTGAACTGTTCAGGAACAGTGTTGTAAATACAACTTAACCTCTGATTTCTAGTTGTGTCCTCTTTTGGAAGGCCAAACAAAGTAGTTTCGCTTTCACCATGAAACACACAGTGTCTCCACGACAAGACGATGGCAGCAGCAACAATATTTCAGGGAAAATAAAAGTTACGCATTCTTTCTTTGCATGAACATTTGGGCGGTGTTGTGCAAATCTTCCCACACAGTGACGTAGACGTGTGGGGGCATGTTTAAAAGAAGCGTTTTAGGAGGGCGTGGACGAGTCTTAACTTTTATAAAGAATACCTTTTTGGGTTTGAGACTTAAATCTTTGCAACTTTAGGAATCTTATCTATGCACGAACATCTTTTAACACGCCTAAGAGAAAGGAAAACTTGAAATTGCATCATATGACCCCTTTAAATAGGGAAATTTAGAATTTTGACATACTTAATGAGATCAAAAATTATTACAAGAATAGGTCTTATTCAGTTGTGTAAAAATGGTACTTCCATTGCAGAAACAGTAGATTCACATTAGGTGCACAAACTTGTTTTAGTGTATATATTATCCTCAGTTACCCTAAGAACAACAGTGGAAATTTGTTGAGTTACTAATTTTTTTTTATTGAGAAATGTGCCTTATTTTTTAAGGTTTATAAGAACATCTGTCTAGCAGACTAGAAGGAACGCAGTATGCAAACACAAGAATAGCATTTAATCCCTGGAGTCTCCAGGGGGCCCTTAGATAAACAGCGTTGTAGGAACGCACAGGAGAGGCATGCTGGGATTTCCCACTGCTTTGTGTTTGGGCTCATCCACACTATCTGTCTACTCTGTTCTGATCCGTGTTCACTGATATCATTTGCTCTTCAGTGGAAAAGTTAAACCAGCAGGACACTGGTTTAAACCCTCCCTTCCATTGTCCCATGATTTTCTAGCTGGCAGAAGCTTATGGTGCTTGATTAAATCTGTCGGAGGAAGTGCTGGATGTGTACTCTTTTAGAAGACTGCTGTTTTCAGTGTAAGCCTACATGACATTAATGGATAATGCATGAGAGTTTGTTTTTTTATGACCTGTAGACATGCATGCAAGTACAATGCTGATCGATGGTTTGGTCTTCTAGGTACTACTAAATAATGCAGGTTTTAAATAGTAATGTAACGAATGATAGTCAGACATCTGTTTTCTTAATTTGACAAGCGACTCACATCAAAGAGATACTGTTCTACTAAATAGACAAACTGAATGCTTCTTGGCCAATCAGATTAAAGGATAGGAACTAAAGGTCTATGATAGCTATAACCATAAAGTTGTGTATTGTCTTGTTCTGACAGATGATGGGTTGTTACAGAGGTCTTTTAATATCACATATAAAATTCCCAAGACTCAACAAGTTTAATCTTATGCTAGAATCCTGTGATTTAACACCTGTCTTTTGCTTTCCGCTGATCGCGGCAATCCCAAAGCTAATTAACATAGCCCTCTCTGGGTTGAGGATGGATTTCTTCTGCTTTAGCTAATGGTCTTTTAATGTGTCCATTGTCAGACAAAGTCAATATAAATTTACTTTATTATTCCCCTAATAAATACGCTCTGATCTTCCCACTGTGCGGTTCCCGTTTGGAGCCCCATTGAAGTGTGGGAAATGTGTGTTGTCTGCAGACTGATGTTCCCGTTGAGAGGGATGCGGGAACATCAGGAATCATGATTCAAATTGGCTAATCGTTTTTTAACAGCTAGCTTTGTTTATAGCTGCAGGGTTGGGAGACATAAACGATTTGCAATATGTGAAAAAATTATTCTTAACTAAAAATACTGCATTTTTATTATTCATGCTTTAATGGTCTCTACAGTGTTCAGATCATTATAAACCTCCCCCAAAAGATGTACGTTTCAGAACGTTAAAGTCTTAAAAGTGAAAAATTAATTAGCCATTTAATACCAAAGTTCATTAGTAGAGCAGATGGAATTAATTCTTTAGGGTATATATAGACAAATGATCCAACCATAGATTGCCAGACTGTTTCAGCAGCAGTTTACAGAAATTCTGCACAAGATGCAAACTTTAAACACTTAATAACTCACGTTGTGCTTAACCCTGGGTTTAATCCCATTCTAAACCGTTTTTAACCAAGTAGAGAAACATTTCACAATTGACTGAATGAGATGTAAATTTTCCTTCATGTTCTATTTTCAGAAATCAGGAAAATATGCTTGGAATTTGTGGAAAGAGCTCCTTTTAAGTCCACTGCATTATTTTCCCCCTTATTTACTTTTTTCCTTTGTATTTCACAGTAACAATGTGAAAAAAGACAACATATGCAGTACTGTGCAAGTGAGGTCTGTTCAACTGATTTAATATACTTGAAAAAATTCATTGAAATGCACTAAGAATCTCTCGCCTTTCTCCCCAAATTCTCACGTCTCTCTCCAGGATTGTTTTCACACAGATGCTTTAAAAATGTAATTGTCTTCCTTTTTCACTTCTTATACCTATTAGCAGTGTTTACTGGAATGTTTCTAAAGCAGGTAAATACAATATTTGCTATCTGTCAGGATTACAGAAATCACTTTGAAATATCATCACTCAATGTTCCAGTTAATAAATGTTTATGATTAAGACTATGTAAATTACGTAATATAGATATATACTGTATATTACTACAGTGATATTTAACAAGTCTGTAATACTGCTTTGGATATAATCAAGCTTTTGGAGTCATTCTTGGTCTGCTGTAGCGATTTGTAAAATGCTTTTACAAGTTTAAGTTTCCTTTTAATGTTCAGTAAATAAAAAGTGAGTAGATTAATGTCACCTTATTGTACCCATTTTGGAAAATATTTATTATTGTGTTCATACAGCAAATGTATTTGTTCACCAGAACTGACAGGAGCTGGGAACATTGAAGCGGTCTTTGCGTCTGTCACAGTGTTATTGTAGATCTAACGTGCAGAACGCAGAGACAATAAACCTTGACTCTCTGCGACCTATTCAAACTGCTGATGAAATGTTTCAGTCAGATCCGGTCCAGCCCTGCTGCCAACAATTTCCCATAAAGATCAGCTAATAAAAAAGCTGTTAAGATGGTTCCAATAGATATACTCTTAAATAATAAAATCTGCATTTTCTCAGAGCTTAAATTAAACATTTCATAGCCCCTTTTCAACAGAATCTCCTCCAGCCCAGCAATCCTGCAGTGCAATAGAGTGGGAGTTAGATTTCTGACGGTGTGAAGGTCAGCGGCAGTTTAATAGAGCATAATTTTTGTTTGGTAAGTGAATTATCAGTGCTGTGCAATAAATCACTGGGGACTCATTTTACTAATGCATATCATACAGTCAGAATGACCGCTGACCTTTATAAGGCCTGGTACTTGTTTTAGGAAAGGTCATATATTCTACATCCGGGGATCATTTGGCAGCTGAGCAACTGCCTTTAGCGTTCTGGCTTCAGGTTTTATAGATCACATAGTTTGTAAGTAATGTAGAGTGCAACAGTAACGTGCCAATTTTTTCAAGTCGTCTTGATTTTCAATAGTCATTTGTCTCCATAAGCATTAAATTGATGGAACTGAATCAGTATTATGTAACTATTGGCTATTAATCATTAACTTTATGTATAAAATACAGTTTATTTGAAGTTTATTGCAAAATATTTAATCTTATCAAATTTTAATTGACTGGAGATTAAATGACATACAAAATTCTATAACACTGTGAAACACCTTGAGATGTGTCTTTAAAGTTGTATGTTATCGCTAACAGTCAATGAGAAAATGAATGTAATTTTTTTTTGTATAACCAGGATGACAACAGAAAATGAATAATGCTGCATCAAACCGCAGACAGAGATCCAATCAGAGCTCTGGGATTCTTTGTTACCTCTGCGATACTGCAGATTGTTTTGTTGTGCAGCTTTGTGCAACACTTCAATACCTTCCACACAACTGTCACAGAAGATGCTGAGAAACTCATTTTTACACACTCAAGAGATTTGAGCCAGTGTTTAGTCTTAGCGTTGTGTTTGGACGAATTATGTGAACTTTTGTTTGGAGCTCTGTTACCTGCTCCCTGCATTAGTGAATGTAAAAAGGTTTATTTGACATTATTATGATTATTATGAAAAATATTTAAGATAGCGCTTATCAAATATGCAAATATGCAAATTTGTGACTGGCCATGTGATTTTCTTGCTTCCATTGATACACAAGATCACAATGTTGGTTAAAATGATGAATGATGACCATCCAAAGGTTTGGAGTTGATAAGTTTTTTTTTTTTTTGCATGTCTTTGAAATAAGTCTCTTATGCTCACAAAAACTGCATTTGTTTGATTAAAAATACAGTAAAAACAGTAATATTGTGAAATATTATTCTAATTTAAAACAACTTTTGCAACTTTTTAAATATATTTTAAAAGATAATTTATTCCTGTGATACAAAGCTGAATTTTTAGCAGTCATTTCTCCAGTCTTCAGTGCCTCCCTATGCTTCAAAAATCATCTTAAGCTCATTTGGTCTTCAAGAAACATTTTTTATTATTATCAATGCTGAAAACAGTGGATACTTTATTCTTTAATGACTAGGAAGTTCAAATGTCACTTTTGAACAATTTAATGCACGCTTGCTTTCAAAAAAAAAAAAAAAAAAAAGGTAATAACCTCATATTTTTGAATGGTATATTATATATATTCCATGTTTTTTCCCAATTACTACATGGACATAAAATGCACTAAAACTGCATTTCAGATAATTAGAGATGTAGTATATAGCGACAGGACCATCACTGCTTGAAATGTCATGTCAAGTACCCATTTTCTGTTAAAATGACTTATTAGCAGTCTGAGCTTCGGTCCCGGCCTCATGAATATTAATATTACCACCCGACATGCAAACAAAGTAATGTTTGTTCTTGGCTGATGAATAATTTACTTGGTCTTAGTAGTGGCCACAGGTGTGCGAGTATGTTCTCAAATGCAAAAGAAAAGCTTTTTTTAAATCACGATTTATACCAAGGGGGACAGACTGTACCCGTTTCCTCCTGAGGTGAAATCCTTTGTGTAAAAGCATAAAACTCTGTTATATAATCTCATGCTGATATGATCTCAGCAGCCATTCTACAAAAGCACCCCGGCCCAAAACATGATGTATAATGTCATGAAAGACAGAGTTCAAGTATGCTTAATCTCAAATGTGTGGCTTGTTTTGGTTGACATGAGTGATTTCATACTCTGAAATACACAGAATAAGGTTAAATGGATTGTGTGGGTCAAGTTTCACATTTTGGGATACAAATGTGGAAGGTGTTCAGCTTTATGGATTGCAATACTGTATGCTAGGTCATCTCAGTCATCATTCACATGGATATATGAAGGTCACAGGAATTGTGAGATAACTGCGAGTGGGTGGAGAAGACCACACAGGTTGTACATGATACTGAAGAAACCTTAGAAGTATGTCTTTTTATTATCTGAAATCACATGATCTCATTCATGCTGTTTCTGCAGCCATTAAGATAAGACTGTTTCAGAAACATTGGCTGCTACTGAGATGCACAGCAATGCTAAAAGATCCCTCTCAGGTTTTATAGGCATCCTCCCTGCATACAGTTGATGCTGAGTGCTTGGGTATGAAATACATTGCTTCTGCCCATGTAGACAGAATGACTTCATCAGTACAGGCAGAGCTGTCCAGTCCTGAGTGGAAATGTTTTCAGAGAGAAAGGCTCATTTAGCAGAACAGAGGGAGGCCGTGACATCAGCAGACTGAGACAAAAATATCTGGCAGCTGTGAAAGTCTTGGTGCCTGAATCACACTTTTCATAGCAGTTTTGATCAAATCCTCCAGCAGACACAAATAATCTAAAGTAGATGTACATTTAAGATGTGAATTTCATCTTTCATTCACTGAAAGTGGCATTTTAACGATACAGATTACATATATCATTAAGAAATTCTTAAAAAATGTTTTATTACACATTTATATACAAATATATTTTTAAATGTATTTAGTTATTTTATATATATAAAACAATTTTAATAAATACCTGCTCTTTTCCAGTATGTTTAATTATTATAATTGTTTTAAAAACATTCTTATTTTTAAGAATTTTTAAGAAGAGCAGTTTTATTATGGTCGGACCTAATACTGTAAATCTTATTCCCAATATGGGAGGCTATAGATTAATTTCTCCGTAACAATATCTAAACGGCTGTTTAGTCAGCATCCCATCCGAATGAATTTAAAGCCTGTGATGATCGCTTCATTACCTCAACACATTGGTCAGTCTATTTCACGGCCACGATTTTCATTAGCTAAGCAGACAGACTTTTTTTTAACAGCAGTGCTGCCTGGCTGAAATCTCTTGCTGAGTGTGTAAGCAATGAGTTACAAGCATTAAAAAAAAACACACAGACTGTCTTGCCAAATATACAGTGTACTCACCCTCAGGCCATCCAAGATGTAGACGAGTTAAATATGAGTCCTCTATCCATAATATTGCTTTCTCCAGTGAAAAAGCTGTTTTGTCTGAATCTGGAGGAAAAAAATGCACAGATCACACATTGCGTACACTGACAACAGTCCAAAACAGTTCTAAACAAACATGCTGGTGGAATTTGATGTGAAAGGACAGTAGGGGACAAACTTTTTCACTGAAGGAAATTTTATTATGTATTCTGGCCAGAACTGACAGTTTAAAGTTAAAACGCCTCAATAATGGATTTGCTTTATGCAAACATAAAGCTTTTCACTTCACAAGATGTTAACTGATGGACTGGAGTATTGTGATGTTTTTATCAGATATTTGAACTCTCATTCTGACGGCACCCATTCACTGAAGAGGATCCATTGGTGACCAAGTGATATAATGCAAGTCTGAGGGTGAGTACGTTTTAATCAAATTTTCCTTTTTAGGTAACTATTCCTTTAACCCCCGCTTAAACTGTATAAATGTCATTGCAATAGATATAAGAAAATATCAAATCAAGTAGCATCTGCAAATAAATGATTTTCTAAGAAGTTGGACCAAACTACACATACCTTTTTTCTAAATAACCCATGAAATCAAAATGGGAAATTTAAAATCCAACAAAGTTTCCCTTAAAAAAAAAAACATTGCTATTGTTTTAACCAACTTAGCCCCCTCACTCGCTGTACCTCCCACAACCTTTCAAATGTCTGTATCCCCCAGGGTTACATTTAAATTAGAACTTGTACTCATTACATTAAGAGGATAATCATGTATCTGATGTAATTCTCTTCTGCCTCTCCGCACACAAAAGCAGCTGCTCTAAATAAGCCCAATGCTGCTGGATGAACGCCAGGCTGCTGTCCAAAGTGTCCAGGCGCGCTGAGGTTGACTGGAGCTGTCCGCGGTGCTGAAGCTCCACCGCGCAATCCGCTCACAACAGTCCGTGAGTCGAGATCTCTCTGCGTTACTACCGGAGCTCTGCGCGATTCACCGGGACAGACGCGAGTGGCCCATATGCTTACAAGACCTTACGGACGTTTTATTTGACATTCGAGTGATTCTCACAGCATTGTTTAACACAAGGACAAATTGTAGTGTGTTCTGACGAGTGGTTTCAGTATGTGCGTAAGGATCGAGCTCCAAACGAACTGGCGGTCTCTGCTGCTCATTCTGAGTCTTTCAGTGATTTACACGCGTTGTCAAGGTGAGTATTTATATTTAAGTACTTAAATCTACTAATGCTACTGTATGTAATAGAGTTAGATAGGATAATTATCTTGTGCACAATGACTAACTGGGTTTGTAGCCTACTGTCTGTGGCTTTACTCGCAAATGATTTCTCCACACACACACACGCCAGTTAAGTACAATAACAAATTACGAATATATGTCGAGGCAGTTTAGAATATATTAAAAGATTTACTTTTGACGTGTTGTTTAACTCGGATATCGCAGGAATGCATGAACTTCATCTGTACAGTGATGTGAGAAAGTAAGGGGCCGTTCATATTGACGCGATAATGCGTTAAAAGCAGACGCAGAGCTACAAAATGGGGTCTCAACACGCGTTTTCAAATTTGAAACTTCAAACTTGAAACGGCGTTCATGACGCTCGATATGCGACACAACTGCAGGAGTGTCTCTCTTACAAATAATTACTTGAACCGAACCCCCCAAATAAGTATGCCTTTTTATTATTTTTATTATTTATTTATTGCAAAAGATATGTTTCAGCAAACATAAAAGTTACAAGTGTGTCTTGGCAGCACTTAAAAAAAAAAAAAAAAAAAAAAACATAAATAGACGCTATTTAGAAAAAATCACGTTAATCTGTGGTGGTAACCATAGAAACAGTACGCTTCACTATGATGTGATCAACGGCAATATCGTACGGAATGTTAACAAAACACGACGAGAACTTATATCTCTTCACAATTATATATACATTCAGAAAGTCTTTTAGATAACCATTTGCTTTGCTGAACTGTATCATATTCCGCTTCGAACATGTGATATTATAGCCTACCGAATCAGTGGCCTCAATTTAAACCAATATATCGGCGAAGTGTTACAACGGGACAGAATGATTGTGCGGTGAGTCTCAGCTGCACAAGATAATGAGACTAATCCTGAAGATCAGATTAGCACCGTCCCGAACAGAGCTGTTTTTGAAACTAGCAGAGCTGTGTTGTTTTTACCAGTTTAATAACAGACTGTACTTATTCAGGTCATTAGAACAGTTACGCATAGACTGCAGATGGAAGAGGTTTATATATATATATATATATATATATATATATATATATATATATATATATATATATAAAACTTTTTCATAAGTCAATTGCTGTTTATATTTAATTTAGTGAAGACACAGCATGTTTGGCGGCCATATGTTGTTGGGATAATGAGATGCAGCCATCCTGTATTATCCTGTGGGCTCATGTTTGCTTTATAAGTACAAATTCCGCTGATTTTCGGAGCTTCTTTCACTGAGACAACTGAAATTGCAAAAATGAACTTTAACATTAATAAAAGATGCACCCTTTTAAATAATAAATTATAATTTATGCAAGCTTTTAAAAATGACAGAATACCAGGAAAGACAGTGATTATGTTTTTTTTTTAAATAAACATAATGGTGGTTTAAAGCATAGCCTAAATTAATGCTTTGTTCTTTGTTGTAAAGTGCAGAAACATCTACTGTACACTATATCATTAAAAAGAACATGTCATATGATATTTTTGGGTTTATTAATCTTGATAAATCTTGTTGCACATTTTGGTATTCATCACATTCATTCAGCTATTAGCAGGAACAGTGAGCTATTACTAAACTGTGCATTTTTTTCTTCATTGCATATCATACTGTACCCTGTAGATTCCTCCATTAGCGGTTGCTTTTTAATGTTGTTTCCAAATTAGGTTTTATGATATTTAAAAGTGCATTTTAGGTGGTGCATACAGTTAATGTCACTGTATGATGACTTTTTGAGCTCTGAATGAAAGTTTTATGAGAAGCATTTGAGAATGAAAGAGTCCTTTAGGCAGCCAGAGGGAAATTTATTTCTATTTCATACAGAAGTATGTGAAGTAATTTTGAAGTGTGCAGCTAGGTCTTTCAAAAGGTCTATTTCTGAATTCATTTCGCCGTAGCTTTCTTATCAGATCCTTTCATAATTCTGTGCAAGACTCGTCCTCTCATATTCTGGCTATTCAAAAACAGAAGCATGGAAACAATCTGATGGTTTCAGTTTCTGCCTTTCATACCTCTGATTTCAGGGGAGGGTTTGAAAATGTTCAACACCTGTTTTTTGGATTGCCGGTGATTAGCTTGATCAAGGGCTATTCAGAAGCTGCTAGTTGACATAATTAGTCTGGCGCTTTGTCAGTTTATGGCTTGTAAATGAGAGTCATTATGGCAGAATGCTCTCTAATATCCTCATGCTGTCTGAACTCTGCAGGTGATGCCGAGATGCTGTCTCTCACAGAAAACCAAATGATCAGAACGTTTTGGGCTCTTCAGAGAGAACGTTTTCTCTGGTGATGGTTTATGTACTTACATGTGTTTCTAGTTTTCACAGAAAAGACAGAGGAACTAGTCAAACCATGATCCTTGGTTCAAAATCGTGGCTGATATTACTACCAGTTCATTCATCAAATACTAATCGGAGGTTAAAGGATTAGTTCACCCAAAAATGAAAATTTGCTTAGAATTAACTCACCCTCAGGCCATCAAAGATGTAGATGTGTTTGGCGTTTCATCAAAACAGATTTGGAGAAATGTATCACTACGTCACTTGCTCATCCATGGATCCTCTGCGGTGAATGGGTGCCGTCAGAATGAGAGTCCAAACAGCTGATAAAACATTACAATAATCTACAGTTAATCCACATGACTTTAAATAACATCCTGTGACGTGAAAAGCTCCACATTTGTAATAAACAAATCAATGATACATTTTTAACTTCAAATCATTGGTTCCAGTCCATAATCCACGTAAAGTAGTCTCTACTGAATCAGGAAAGGAAAATTTACAGAACAAGCACTGTTTACAAGTGAAAAGAGTCCAGTTCTGAACAAATTGTGATGTGAGAGGACAACAGCCTTTTTCACTGGAGGAAGCATTATTATGGATTATTAATTAAAATCATAATAATGGATTTGTTTATTACAAACATGCAGATTTTCACTTCACAAGGTATTTATTAATGGACTGGAGCCATGTGGATTACTTGTGGACCATTGTGATTGGCTGTTTGGACTCTTATTCTGACGGCACCTATACACTGCAGAGGATCCATTGGTGAGCAAATAATGTAAAGCATAATTTCCAAATCTGTTGATAAAGAAACCTAACTACATCTCGGATGGTCTGTGGTTGAGTGTTTTTGGGTGCTCTATTCCAAGTTGGTTGCATTGCATTGTGGCAATAGCAGGCTCGTCTCAGGTGGTGTTTTCATCTAAAGAAAGACGGCAGATTATAGAAAACAGACAGCATAATACGTCTGGAACCATGTATTGTACCTTTTTATCTGTGTGTGACCATGTAAATCCCTTAAAGTCTGCCACACACATTTCCTTTTGTGTTAAAATGCCATTTAAAACACTTTATTTAATCGGCACGCTGTGATGGTTCATGTATTGATTTCAAGTGTTTTCATTGCAGCCTAAAGGGCGGCGACATCGACTTCCTGGGCATCAATACCCGCTGACTCTTTTGAAAGCGCAAAGCTGAGGCTCTTTACATGCCATGCACTTGCAGCCACACAACCATTAAATTGGTATATTTAAGAGGAAGAAGTTGACATTTTTACTTTTAAAATGCCAAAAGTTCACTGGCCTCCTAATCCCCCTCTTGTTATGTGTGACATTTCATTATTTAGTATCCTGAAGGTTTCCTTGGCCTCTGATTCGAATGCACTTTTCACACACGCTGCCACTAAATAAGGATTTTTTAATGAAGGTTTAAAATTGACTGTTCTGATTTAACTGTCTTCATAAAAGAGAGCAGAAGTACTGCATTTTTAAATGATTTTTTTTATTTTCCCTTTTTTTATCTGAAGAAATTTCAAATTTTAGTTCTCTAATGGCATTTAGTGAAACAGAAAAAACAAGCTTATTAAGCAATGAAAAACAGCTTTGCTCTTTGATCTGTTGGCATATTTTCCATATGCCTGCATAAAATTGTATGAGAGAGTTGTATGAGAGAAATGTCACCCTGTAGTATGTTAGAGGAAATATCTGATTTATGACATATCAAACATTTCACCAACTTTCAAGCCTTGATTTCAACTTTTTAAGTCATTTACAACAGACCTCTGCCTCTTGGCATCTAAAGGTGTATTCTATTTTTATTTTATTTTATTTTTATTATTTCTGCCCCAAGCTTTGGTTAATGTCTCGAGTCACGAGTCAGATAGACATCTCTAGAGTTTGTACAATTATATGTACATTTAATTGCATTTTGTGATCTTACTGAGCGTTTGATAAAATATTAAGTGGATATATATGCTGTATACGTATTATCTGAGGTTTTCCGCCAATGCTGAGAAACACTGTCTAGTAACACGACTGATCAATGTCTTTAAATAAAGTGACAGGGAAAGGTGTCTGCAGATCCCCTGAGCATATTTGTCAAATAAGAGACTCTGTGTTTTGGCAGGGTCAGAGCAGAGGACACTGGTCTCTCAAAGGCTCCAGGACAAACAGACTTTTCATGGTGTCCTTCTGCTACAGCATTCAGACGCCACTGTATTTGAAACAGCTGCTGCAATCGATGTCCCAACCATCTGAATTCTACATCAGAGACTATCTGTCATGCTGTAATAAATGCACTGTTGATCTTCTTCAGTTTGAGACTCTTCTCCACGTGTTCGTCCTTTAGCGGCAGAAACACAGATAACTGATTTAATTTTTTTCTTGTTATCATTTTAAGTGCCACAAACTTTAATTTCTCTCAGATCTGATGGCACGAAACTTGCAAATCAGAGACTAGATCTTCTGAAGTGTTGTTTTAGCACCCTGGGAATAATGTGGACTGATAAAAACCAATGCAGCCTGACTGCTACAGATTGCTCAAGATGGCCAAACAGGGCATAACTTAGTGTATTTTATCATTTTAAATTATATAAAAAATATATATATATATATATATATATATATATATATATATATATATATATATATATATATATATATATATATACACACACACATGCATATACAAATATATATATTCAGATATGAATTCAGAAACTTGCATTCTTGTGTACAATATGCATTAACCAGTCAGTAAACGAACTGTTGGATGTACTATTTAAGTTTGTAGATAAAGTTGTGTGTGTCTGAGACTTTAAGTCCCTTTATGCTACTGACTTTTCCTGGCCTCTTTAATTGGTTCGACACTCCCTTTGGCTCTGAAAGTTCTGACACTAAATACAATACAAGAGGAGGCCAGCTGAGATGTTAAGAGATTTCTGTGCTAAAAAGTAATTACTTCCTTTTAATTGCAGTAATTTGTCCAGTTAATGAGGAATTTAGTTAAAGCAGTGTGTGATTCAGATGTAGCTGCTGTTTGTGAGGTTGTTAAGGTGTTGTGCTGTTTACCTTCATGGTGATTTGACAGGGTGACAAAGCCACAGTTGGACTTTACAGCTCTTCCGTTGCTACGGGAGACGTATCTCTGGATCTGCCATGCCGTCAGAGCTGTTCGCACCAGCCCATCCCCATAATCCGAAACAGAGATGAAAAATGTGTGTTTTAGAGCTCAGTACAAACACATTCACACTATTTACCCACATACAAACACTCATTTGCAAACAGGCTGTCAATGCTTAGTAGCTAACCACAAACCAGATAAAATCTCTTCCATGGTGAGTTTTGAACATGATTTTTAAGCACCCCCCCACCCCCACCATGTTATTATAGTATTTAAAGCATATGAATGTTAAAAAAAAAAAAGCCTAAAAGATGCATTGGACCAATATTTTGGCTTCGCCCACTATGTGAATATTTCAACTAGCTCTTGGTGTGAGCAAACCTTAAATAAAGTGAATTCACAAAAAATATGACCAGCAGTACGGTTAATAATCCAACTGACAGTTTGGAGTTCACACAGTTCATTCAATGCATAACCGCTCTAACACAAATGAGGTCAAATAGCTCAAGTGGCACCTGGTCTGCTCTGTCAGAAGGTGAATTGGTCATTAGAGGTGTACGGCTCATGCATCAGGACTCCTACAGGGAACTGCGGTCCTGGTTCTCTTCAGACTTTTCTTGGGTCTGACTGATTATACACACAAGAGAAGCTGATGAGAGAACAGAGCCAGAGTCAGTGCTGCCAATCACAGCTGGGGTTCCTCACACCACAATGCCAGGAAAAAAAGACTCAGACAGACGGGAAGACATACAGTAGATCTGTTAAACCCAGTTAATGAAATTAAGTTTGTTAATGAAATGATACTCTAGCATACATACATATTGGATAAACAGTTAAATGTTTAATTAGATCGATCAATTGAGTTATCTTTAAATGTTTGCTATACCAGATTATTATTACCTTATTATTCAGGTTAGTTCTTAAACATATTGACCTCAACTAACTTGTGCAGCAAGACTGTCTTCATCTGTTGATCTGATATGACAGTAATTAAACTGAAAGAGAGTACTAACTATAGAAGATGATGACATTTACACTCTTGTAGTGCACCTACTAATTGTGTTGCTTTATGAAATGCAATTTTATTTAAAGTGTTTGAATTCTATGTAGGCAAGACAAGTTTGTTTATATAAATGATATAATTATATATAAAAAGGATTTATAAGAAATAAACATAAAAAATTATTAAACATTTATTTAAAATGCATTAAAAACAAAAAAGAACACACAACAATACATAAGTGCAATCTAAAGAAAGTATATTAGAAGCAGTTATTATAATTAACAAACTAAAACTATTAAAACATCTTAAATAAACATTAATTATTTAATTAACATGGTTAATTAAGCTATTATTTATTATAAATAACATGCATATAATATTTATAATTCATTTTAATATAAATTAAAATATTAATATTAAACTAAACTAAAATTTGACTAATTAGAAGCATTGAAATTACGAAATGGAAATAATAAATAAAAGTTAAATAAAAATAAATGATGCCTAAATTGTAATATTTTTAAAGAACAAAAACTAA
Organism: Cyprinus carpio; assembly: GCF_018340385.1. Taxonomy (NCBI): domain Eukaryota; kingdom Metazoa; phylum Chordata; class Actinopteri; order Cypriniformes; family Cyprinidae; genus Cyprinus; species Cyprinus carpio. The sequence goes on along the minus strand of NC_056606.1, from coordinate 17,409,101 downwards.
TAAAAATGACACAAGCACATATAAATGCATATTTGTAATATATTATAAAAAAAATTAAATATTTATTTGTGAAACAATGCTAAAGTAGTATGTCATCTGTTTATTTACTAGCACAAATCTAAATAATGTGTTTAGTGCACATAGCTTCCTTGTGCATTTGTTTTTCAATAGAAAGTGGAAGATCCAGATCTCCTGCCTTGAATATCACAACAAGGCCAAAACAACTTGCTTTCTTCCGCTCTTCATGGTACTCATGAGCTGAACAAGTGTTTTTCATGCTTGAAAGCATCTTTATTTCACTCGAGTACATCTGACCTTGAAAAAAAACAAAGTGTTCTCGATTTTCCAAGTTCAGGGATTGTTGTGAAATGTACTTTCTGAACACTGCACGCAGGTCAAGTCTAGACATTCAAATGTTTAGAGGTCTGTGGATGTTTCATACCACGCACGTCCCGCTGCTCCGTTACCCCGCATCAGCGTGTTTTTTTCCAGTCAGAGACGAGCAACATCCTGTTAAATATTCATACACTTAAAAAAATCCTCTGTGTTGACCCAGACAGACAGCCCGGGAAAACCTGTATATTCACTATTCATCATTCATTGCATAAATTGAAAATATCCAGTGGGACATATCTAAAAGTTGTTTTCATGGCAATTTGCTGGAGGAGCGGCACCCAGCGGGAGCTTCCAAATAAACCGTGCAAAACTTGAGAAGTTAACAAGACACAAGAGGAATACATTCTACACCATTAGCATCAAGCCTTTCTCTCTCTTCCTCTCTTTCTGTCAATCCATGACTTGCTGTCTCAGACATTTCTCATAAAATTCCCTGTAGGATAAATAAATGAAAATGTATGCATATAGAGAATGTATGAAAAATAATATGGATTACTCAGATAATTTGGATTAAGTGTTTGAATAAATTCAGCTTCAAAATACTGAGTCTTTGATGAATAGAAAGATCAAACCAGCAGCATTTATTTGAAATAGAAATCTTTTGTAACATTATAAATAGTGTTACTGTCACTTTTAATAAATTTAATGCATCCTTACAAAATAAAAGTATTATTATTATTATTTTACTTGCTGTATACTTTTGAATCATAGTGTATAATGGTTTCCACAAAACTATTCAGCAGCACAACTGTTTTTAAAAAAAAATTTGAGCAGCAAACCGTTATATTAAAATGATTTCCAAAGGATCATGTGACACTGAAAACTGGAGTAAGTATGCTGAAAATACAGCTTTGTTATCAGATGAATAAATTACATTTAAAAATATATTAAAATAGAAAACAATTGGACTTCCGCTTCCGCCCGCATGGAGTGAGTAGCAGAGAAAGGGAGCTCCTCGAATAAATAAGTGATAATTGCTCAATAGACTAGCCAGTCATGTAAAACTTTATCATTTTTGTTAAGGAGACTTTGCTGCGTATATTTTGACATGAAACCGAGCTCGTGCAAAAAAGAGTTACATCGACGATCCAGCGTAATACGAAGACGGAAAGCGGCGAAAGAAAAATGGACGAACATATAGAAGACGATGACTCTCCTATCTCACTGAGAGCACTTAGAACGGAACTGCATGCACACCGAGAAGCTGTGATTAAGGACATTAAGTCACAAATTGAAAACCTACATCTGGAAGTGCAAAAGAATCGAGAAGAGATGAAAGAAGACATGCGCGCGCTGCGAGAGGAAATCTTTTCCTGAGCTGGCCGCCTTACACAAAGCGCAGGCCGAATCGGCGAGTGAGTGCACGGAGATGGGGAAAGCGCTGAGTGACACGATGGACAGGGTGGCAGCACTAGAACAGTCCCACGAAGTCATGACCAAAGAACACAAGAAAATGCACGAAAAATGTATGGATTTGGAGAATCGAAGTCGGAGACAGAATTTACGTTTCGTTGGGGTTCCAGAAGGAGTGGAGGCGGGAAACCCGATTCGTTTCATTAAGTTGGCTTGAGAAAGCCAACTTACTGATCTACTATTTAAACTTATTATTAAGTTGGCTTGAGAAAGCCAACTTACTGATCTACTATTTAAACTTATTATTATTATTATTCTTCTGAGACTAAAATTATCAACTCTATCTCCTCCTAGAGCTTTAACTCTACAGACTCCAAACTCAGCCCAGCTCTTCAGACTGATCTCGCCGGGTGTGCTATATCTTTTCTAACTGATCAGACTAATGGTTTTCATAAAAATGAAGATTAAAAATCATAAAAATCCCATAGACTTTCATTGACGGAATGTTCAGATGAGCCAAGCTCCAACTGTCAAAATTCAAATCTAAACAAACTGAAGCCCATTAGACTCAATCAAGCTTCGCCTCTATGTACTATTTCTAATCCATTTGAAATCATTCAAACTCATCTATCTAATATTTCTAATCTATCTATCTTTCTATTTATCTATCTATCAAAACTATTTCTATCTATCTATCTATCTATCTATCTATCTATCTATCTATCTATCTATCTATCTGACTATTTATATCTATCTATCTATCTATCTATCTATCTATCTATCATCTATCTATCTATCTATCTATCTATCTATCTATCTATCTATCTATCTATCTATCTATCTATCTATCTATCTATCTATCTATCTATCTATCTATCTATCATCTGACTATATCTATCTATCTATCTATCCTAGCAACATGCTAATAATGTTAGAAACATGCTAGTCACATGCTAATCATGCTAAAAACATGCTAGCAACATGCTAGTAACTTGTTAATCATGCTAGTGACATGTTAGTCACTTGCTAACCGTGCTAGAAACATGGTAGCGACATGCTAGTCAATCGCTAATCATGCTAAAAACATGCTAGTCACTTGCTAATCATGCTAAAAACATGCTAGCGACATGCTAGTCACTCGCTAATCATGCTAAAAACATGCTAGTGACATGCTAGTCACTTGCTAATCATGCTAGAAACATGCTAGCGACATGCTAGTAACTTGCTAATCATGCTAGTGACATGCTAGTTACTTGCTAATCATGCTAGAAATGTGCTAGTGACATGCTAGTCACTTGCTAATCATGCTAGAAACATGCTAGCGACATGCTAGTCAATCGCTAATCATGCTAAAAACTTGCTAGCGACATGCTAGTCACTCGCTAATCATGCTAAAAACATGCTAGCGACATGCTAGTCACTCGCTAATCATGCTAAAAACATGCTAGCGACATGCTAGTCACTCGCTAATCATGCTAAAAACATGCTAGGGACATGCTAGTCACTCGCTAATCATGCTAAAAACATGCTAGTGACATGCTAGTCACTTGCTAATCATGCTAGAAACATGCTAGCGACATGCTAGTTACTTGCTAATCATGCTAGTGACATGCTAGTCACTTGCTAATCATGCTAGAAACATGATAGCGACATGCTAGTCACTCGCTCACTAATCATGCTAAAAACATGCTAGCGACATGCTAGTCACTCGCTAATCATGCTAAAAAACATGCTAGCAACATGCTAGTCAATCGCTAATCATGCTAAAAACATGCTAGTGACATGCTAGTCACTCGCTAATCATGCTAAAACATGCTAGCGACATGCTAGTCACTCGCTAATCATGCTAAAAACATGCTAGCGACATGCTAGTCACTCGCTAATCATGTTAGAAACATGCTAGCGACATGCTAGTCACTCGCTAATCATGCTAGAAACATGCTAGCAACATGCTAGTAACTTGCCAATCATGCTGGCGACATGCTAGTCACTTGCTAATCATGCTAGAAACATGCTAGCAACATGCTAGTAACTTGCTAATCATGCTAGTGACATGCTAGTCACTTGCTAATCATGTTAGAAACATGCTAGCGACATGCTAGTCACTCGCTAATCATGCTAAAAACATGCTAGTCACTTGCTAATCATGCTAGAAACATGCTAGCGACATGCTAGTCACTCGCTAATCATGCTAAATACATGCTAGCGACATGCTAGTAACTTGCTAATCATGCTAGTGACATGCTAGTCACTTGCTAATCATTCTAGAAACATGCTAGTCACTCGCTAATCATGCTAAAAAACATGCTAGTCACTTGCTAATCATGCTAAAAAACATGCTACCGACATGCTAGTCACTTGCTAATCATGCTAGAAACATGCTAGCGACATGCTAGTCACTCGCTAATCATGCTAAATACATGCTAGTGACATGCTAGTCACTTGCTAATCATGCTAGAAACATGCTAGCGACATGCTAGTCACTCGCTAATCATGCTAGAAACATGCTAGTAACTTTGCTAATCATGCTAATGACATGCTAGTCACTTGCTTTATTAAACTTCTTAAAATTTTCAAACTTTTCAAACTTCAAACTTTTGAAACTTCAAACTTTTCAAACTTTTCAAACTTTCTGTTCAGGCTTTCTCAAGCCAACTTAAAGTTTGTCTTGACGAACTTTTTTATCTAGTTATTATTATTCTTCTGAGACTAAAATTATCAACTCTATCTCCTCCTAGAGCTTTAACTCTACAGACTTCAAACTCAGCCCAGCTCTTCAAACTGATCTCGCCGGGTGTGCTATATCTTTTCTAACTGATCAGACTTATGGGTTTTCATAAAAATGAAGATTAAAAATCATAAAAATCCCATAGACTTTCATTGACGGAATGTTCAGATGAGCCAAGCTCCAACTGTCAAAATTCAAATCTAAACAAACTGAAGCCCATTAGACTCAATCAAGCTTCGCCTCTATGTACTATTTCTAATCCATTTGAAATCATTCAAACTCATCTATATAATATTTCTAATCTATCTATATTTCTATTTATCTATCTATCATCAAACTATTTCTATCTATCTATCTATCTATCTATCTATCTATCATCTGACTATTTATATCTATCTATCTATCTATCTATCTATCATCTGACTATTTATATCTATCTATCTATCTATCTATCTATCTATCTATCTATTATCTGACTGTTTCTATCTATCTATCTATCTATCATCTGACTATATCTATCTATCATCTATCTATCTATCTATCTATCTATCTATCCTAGCAACATGCTAATAATGTTAGAAACATGCTAGTCACATGCTAATCATGCTAGAAACATGCTAGTAACTTGCTAATCATGCTAGTGACATGCTAGTCACTTGCTAATCATGCTAAAAACATGCTAGCAACATGCTAGTCACTTGCTAATCATGCTAGAAACAACATACTAGCGACATGCTAGTCACTCGCTAATCATGCTAAAAAACATGCTAGTGACATGCTAGTCACTCGCTAATCATGCTAGAAACATGCTAGCGACATGCTAGTCACTTGCTAATCATGCTAGAAACATTCTAGCGACATGCTAGTAACTTGCTAATCATGCTAGTGACATGCTAGTCACTTGCTAAACATGCTAGAAACATGCTAGTGACATGCTAGTCAATCGCTAATCATGCTAGTGACATGCTAGTCACTTGCTAATCATGCTAGAAACATGCTAGCGACATGCTAGTCACTTGCTAATCATGCTAAAACTTTCTAGCGACATGCTAGTCACTCGCTAATCATGCTAAAAACATGCTAGCGACATGCTAGTCACTCGCTAATCATGCTAAAAACATGCAAGCGACATGCTAGTCACTCGCTAATCATGCTAAAAACATGCTAGCGACATGCTAGTCACTCGCTAATCATGCTAAAAACATGCTAGTCACTTGCTAATCATGCTAGAAACATGCTAGCGACATGCTAGTCACTCGCTAATCATGCTAGAAACATGCTAGCGACATGCTAGTCACTTGCTAATCATGCTAGGAACATGCTAGCGACATGCTAGCAACTTGCTAATCATGCTAGTGACATGCTAGTCACTTGCTAATCATGCTAGAAACATGCTAGTCACTCGCTAATCATGCTAAAAAAATGCTAGCGACATGCTTGTCACTCGCTAATCATGCTAAAAACATGCTAGTCACTTGCAAATCATGCTAAAAACATGCTAGCGACATGCTAGTCACTCGCTAATCATGCTAAAAACATGCTAGCGACATGCTAGTCACTCGCTAATCATGCTAAAAACATGCAAGCGACATGCTAGTCACTCGCTAATCATGCTAAAAACATGCTAGCGACATGCTAGTCACTCGCTAATCATGCTAAAAACATGCTAGTCACTTGCTAATCATGCTAGAAACATGCTAGCGACATGCTAGTCACTCGCTAATCATGCTAGAAACATGCTAGCGACATGCTAGTCACTTGCTAATCATGCTATAACATGCTAGCGACATGCTAGCAACTTGCTAATCATGCTAGTGACATGCTAGTAACTTGCTAATCATGCTAGAAACATGCTAGTCACTCGCTAATCATGCTAAAAACATGCTAGCGACATGCTTGTCACTCGCTAATCATGCTAAAAACATGCTAGTCACTTGCTAATCATGCTAAAAACATGCTAGCGACATGCTAGTCACTCGCTAATCATGCTAAAAACATGCTAGCGACATGCTAGTCACTCGCTAATCATGCTAAAAACATGCTAGCGACATGCTAGTCACTCGCTAATCATGCTAGAAACATGTTAGCGACATGCTAGTAACTTGCTAATCATGCTAGTGACATGCTAGTCACTTGCTAATCATGCTAGAAACATGTTAGCGACATGCTAGTTACTCGCTAATCATGCTAAAAACATGCTATTCACTTGCTAATCATGCTAAAAACATGCTAGCGACATGCTAGTCACTTGCTAATCATGCTAGAAACATGCTAGCGACATGCTAGTCACTTACTAATCATGCTAAAAACATGCTAGTGACATGCTAGTCAATTGCTAATCATGCTAGAAAACATGCTAGCGACATGCTAGTAACTAGCTTATCATGCTAGAAACATGCTAGTAACTTTGCTAATCATGCTAATGACATGCTAGTCACTTGCTTTATTAAACTTCTTAAACTTTTCAAACTTTTCAAACTTTCTAAACTTTTCAAACTTTCTGTTCAGGCTTTCTCAAGCCAACTTAAAGTTTGTCTTGACGAACTTTTTTTATCTAGTTAAAGACTTGCTGTTGGAGTTATTCGGAGCCGATGACTTGGGGGATTCCAGTATGATTGTAGACCGTGCGCACAGGACTCTCGCGCCAAAACCGAAGCCGGGAGAGAGGCCCCGAGCAATAATTGCTCGTTTTCACTATTATTCTGACAAGGAAAAAATTCTGAAACTGTCGAGAAATAAAGGCCGTCTTTACTACAAGGGATCACCGGTACACATCTTCCCCGATGTAAGTCCAGAGGTTGGCAAACTGCGCGCCGCATTCAATCCAGTGAAGGCCAAGCTGCGAGCCGCCGGGATAAACTACAGTTTGTTCTACCCAGCCAAACTGGCAATCACCATGGACGGAATCAGGTACACGTTCGAACACCCTCGAGAAGCCGAGAAATTCATCGAGAAGAAAATTCAAGCCTGATAGCCGAACTGTAAGTTTATACTATTTGATAGGCTGAGGTGCCGCATCTGTTATCATTTACAGCACGTAAGCAAAGACTCTTATCATTTAAACACATCTCTGAACTCTTATAGTGGCTAAGTATATATCGGTCAAGTTCACCAGGAAAAGAACTGTAACCTAACCACTGACTATGTTAAAGTGAAAAAAACATAAGAGTGTAAATAGGTCTATAGAGCATTTTTTTTTTTCTTTATTGTTTCTAGAAAGGAGCTAAGTGGTAAGTCAGATTGATTGCTAACCTTTTTTGTTGGAATGATGGGTAAAAAGGGATTTCTAAACTTGCTCCGTTTTTTTTTGTATAACTCTCAATCAGAGAAAAGTGAATGGAGCTATTGTTCAAACTGTTCATGTTGTTCGAAGTTAAGGAAAACGAATTGGCACTTTTTTTTTTTTTTTTTTTTTTTTTTTTTTTTTTTTTTTTTTTTTTTTTTTCTTCTTTTTTTCCTTTCTCCTCTCCCGTTTCCCCCCTTCTCTACAAAAAACCACACTTTACAGTTTCAAGTTTACTTTTCAAGTTTCTTAGCCTGAAATGAAAGTAAATGCTGCTAGGAAAAATTCAGTTCAGTTTGTCTCATGGAATTGTAAGGGACTTAACGGGGCTATTAAACGGGGTAATGTATTATCTCATCTTGGAAGACTGGGGGCTGATATCGTGTTTTTTACAGGAAACGCATATAAGGAACCAAGACCATGGCCGATTAAGAGGAAAGTGGGTGGGACAAATCTTTCATTCAAATTTTTAGTTTTAAGTCTAGAGGAACAGCAATACTCATAAAGAAAAATGTACAATTTACTGCAACAAAAGTTATTTCTGACTCCAATGGGCGTTATGTTATAGTAGCAGGAAAACTCTATAATACATTAATATTGTTAGTTAATATATATGCCCCTAATATAGATGATGAACAATTTATATCATCTGTTTTAATACATTTTGCCCAACCTAGATACTCATCAATTGATAATGGGGGGTGACTTTAACTTTGTATTAGACCCATTCTTGGACAGATCTTCAAGTAGAACGGTACCCCTTTGCTAAATCAGCCAAATTGTTACAAACGTTTATGAAAAACTTTAAAATTATAGATCCATGGAGATTTACTTTCCCAAACCAACGAAAATATTCTTTTTTCTCACCCGTCCATCACTCCTATTCTAGGATAGATTTTTTTTTAATTGATTATAAACTTTTGTCAGCGGTTTTACATTGTGATTATGAAGCAATGGTATTATCTGACCATAGCCCCCTAGGTCTTCAGATATTATTTGAAGCCAAATATGATGCTATTAAATGGAGGTTTGATAATAATTTATTGGCTGATAAGGTATTTGTAGAACAAACCAAAGCTCAAATTGGATTGTATTTAGAGACAAACTATACGACTGATGTTTCCAAATCCACAATTTGGGAGGCATTTAAAGCGTATATGCGTGGACAAATTATCTCTCATAGTATCTCGATCAGAAACAGCATAAAGAACAAAAAAAGAAATTAATGGACAGAATACTAGAAATAGATCGTGAGTATGCAAGTTTCCCCTCACCAGAATTGTATAAGAAGAGGCTCTCTCTCCAGTCAGAATTTCAGTTACTTTCCACCTCAGAGACTACTGATCGGTTGAGGCGGGCAAAAGCCACATATTATGAGCATGGAGAGAGAGCAGGTAAACTCCTGGCTCGTCAAATTAAAGAAACAACAGCATCAAGACTGATAACGGAAATTAGGAAAGATACAGGACAAAGTACATTTGACCCACAGGAAATAAATAATATTTTTAAGAGATTTTATGTCAAATTATACTCCTCAGAATCTATTAATGACCCAGCATGTATAGAGAGCAGTTTTTTTGAATCACTTGACATTCCATCTTTAAGTATGGAAGACAGAGATATCTCGGAACAACGGCTAACTATTAATGAAATAAAACAAGCAATATCCAGTATGCAAAGTTCAAAGGCCCCAGGTCCGGACGGTTTCACAACCGAGTTTTATAAATCTTTTAGTGATCAAATCTCTCCGTTACTTTTAGAGGTCTTTAATGAATCACTTGAGAAAGGCTGTTTACCACCAACATTTTATCAGGCAAATATTTCTTTAATACACAAGGTAGATAAAAGACCCTTTAGACCCTGGTTCATATAGACCTATCAGTCTTCTTGATGTTGATAATAAAATACTGGCCAAGGTTTTGGCCACTCGTCTTGAAAAAGCTCTTCCAACTGTGATCTCCACAGATCAAACAGGATTCATCAGAAATCGTCTTTTATTTTTAATATTAGAAGATTATTAAATATTATATATACACACCTAGTCCCAATCCCTCCCAACCCGAGGTACTTATTTCTATGGATGCAGAAAAAGCGTTCGATAGGGTTGAGTGGGATTACCTCTTCGCCACTCTGGAAAATAATAACTCTAGTTATTTTCAATTAAATCGCTCTACAAGAGAGGGATGCCCTCCACCCCCAAGCTTCTATACAAACAAACAATAATAACTCTAGTTATTTTCAATTAAATCGCTCTACAAGACAGGGATGCCCTCTTTCACCCCTGCTATTTGCTTTAGCAATAGAGCCCTTAGCAATTTCTTTACGTGCATCTACAACCTACAGTGGAATAATGAGAGGGGGGAAAGAACACAAAGTTTCATTATATGCTGACGACTTGTTAGTTTACATCTCCAACCCTTTACAATCAGTGCCAACCATTATGTCAATCTTAGATAAATTTGGGAAAATCTCAGGGTATAAGATTAATTTTTCAAAAAGTGTTATGTTTCCGATCAACCCTAAGGACCAACTTGAAGCAACTTCCTCCTTTCCTTTTAAAATAGTAAACTCATTTAAATACCTAGGAATTACCATAACTAAATGCTTTTCTATGCTTTATAAAGAAAATATTCTGAAGTTGTATGAATACACACAACAGATTTTTAAGAAAATGGTCCAAACTTTTTATTTCTTTAGCAGGTCGTATTAATATGGTGAAAATGAGTATTTTGCCCAAATATTTATTTGTTTTTTTTCAGTGTATCCCAGTTTACATTACTAAATCATTTTTTAGAAATTTGGATAGAATAATCACCCAATTTATTTGGAATAACAAAACCCCCAGACTCAAGAAGATATATTTACAGAGGATCAAACTGAAAGGAGGGATGGGTCTGCCACATTTCCAATTGTATTATTGGGCATGTAATATAAGAGCACTCTCATTTGGCTTACAGGAGGGGTCAACAGAGTGGTGTGATATGGAAAATAAATCATGCTCACCTTCCTCTTGGCCAGCTTTAATTTATTCAGCTTTGTCTGCCCCCACTCTAACTCGACTAAATAATCCGGTGGTTTCCAACTCTCTCAAAATTTGGAACCAGATAAGAAAAAACTTTAAATGGCCGATGTGCTCTATTTTAAGTCCTTTAACGGCTAATCATTCATTTCCCCCTTCCCAAATTGATTCAATATTTCAGACCTGGTTCAAAAAAGGAATATGTTCCTTCCAAAATTTGTTTATTAATAAATGCTTTCCAACATTTCAACAGTTACAACAGATATTCCATCTACCTAATTCACATTTTTTTAAATATCTACAAGCTCACAGTTTTGCTCAAAAGAATTTCTCATCATTTCCTAATGAGCCATTAGCCACTCAGATGGACTCACTGTTTTTACAGGATCCTTTTATTAAAGGAGGAATATCCATTATATATAATAAATTGTCACAGTTGGAATGCGATGTTTCATTAGAGCATTTAAGAACAGCATGGCAAGATGATCTTGGAATAGACATTGCAGACTGGCAATGGGAAGAAGCACAGGAACGGGTTCACTCTTCTTCTTTGTGCATTAGACATGGTTTGATACAATTCAAGATCTTACATAGACTTCACCTGTCTAAACTAAAGCTTTCAAAGATGTTTTCTTTCGGTGGACCCAATATGTGACAGATGCAGTCAAACACCAGCTTCACTAGGACATATGTTCTGGAATTGTCCTAATATTCATAATTATTGGATTTCAGTTTTTCAATTACTATCAAAGGTATTGGAAAAACCACTAGATCAAGACCCAATTCTGGCTATTTTCGGTGCCAGTAGTGACATTGTGGAGCTCTCTAAAAATAAGTGTATTGTGCTTGGAGTTATTACACTCTTGGCACGTAGATTGATTTTGCTTAATTGGAAACAAAAAAAAAATCCACCTCACTGCTCTGTCCTGATTAAAGATATTATGCACCACCTTCAGCTTGAAAAGATTAGATTTTCTTTAAAAAACAAGACTGATCAGTTCTATGAAGTATGGAAACCTTTTATTAATTATTTTAATAAGACAGCAATAATTAAACCCTAATCTCACAATCCCCCCCACCCTCCTTTTTTTTCTTTTTTTTTTCTTTTTTTTTTTTTTTTTTTTTTTTTTTTTTTTTTTTTTTTTTTTTTTTTTCTTTTCTTTTTTCTCTCTTCTTTCCTTTTTTCCCTTTCTATATCATTTTCTGAGTTCAAACATAAATCATTTACATATGGAAGAATATTATTGCACATTGTATCAGCAAAGTGAATTTTGTTGGATTTTTTTTTCTTTGTGCCAATGTTAAAAAACCAATAAAAAAAAAGTTCAACAAAAAAAAAAAAAAATAGAAAACAATTGTGATATTTTTAGCTGTAATAATATTTCAAAATATGACTTTTTACTGTATTTTTGATTAAATAAATGCAGCCCATAATATACCTTTAAAAAAGGTTATTTGATACATTTTTATAATTTTAAACATTTTTCTTAACTATTCCTTAATTATTCCTTTAGGCCGTAAAATATAATTATGTACCTAATGTGCACTTGTATTTATATAAGGATATTAACTTTTCTTGATTTTATGCTCTGGGTTGATGGGAGACGGGTGGATATTAAATAAAGGCTTCTGGGAGACTTCTGAGCTCATCACAGAGCATCTAATCAGCCCCCCCCCCAAAAAAAAATTATTGAAACGTCACAGAAAAGTGTACCTATAGGCGAATGTAAAACTAATTCAGCTACATATGCATATGTACCGAGAAGATCAGAAAACACCATTCAGAATCACTGTGCACATTTATATCATCTCAGTGACAGCCCATATACTGCATGTTAATTTACTCCAAGAAATAAAAAAAAATTATGCAAGCAGAAATAAAAAGGCCTATGCAAGCGCACAGATAAACCAAAGTCTGTTTACTTTACCTCTGTTTGTTTGCTTTTATGCCTTGTGTTGTTGTCTCTTCTCTACCGTGGCTTTATTTTTTTTCTGACAAGCTGTCATTTTCTCACAGGCTTTTGTTCTTTCAAATAGCATGAATTATGCTTTCTCTCTTACTTTCATTCTTTCTCTCTTTCTCTCCTGTCACTCTGATCAAGTGTTTTCTGAAGAGTTTGGTGCAGAATTAAAGTGTCTTAGTGAGGCTGCCTGTGAGCTTTCACAATCCACAGAGTATTCGCACATGCGTCTGTGTTTTAGAGAGACAAATAAAGATCTTCTGTGTACCTCTTCTTTCCTCTTGTACAGAGAAAATACTGATCACAAAAAGACTAGAATTCATTTTACATTTTAGAGTAAAGAAACTGAAAAAAATTGTGAGCTGTTACGTATATTAAAAGCAAAATAAGATGTAAATCAACTCTTTCCTGCAACAGTCTTCAAGTGATACAAATTTTTTGATCAGAGATACCAAACTTTTGCGTTTCCTGTATTAATAGCATATTGCAAATCAAAAAAAAAAAAAAAAAAAACTAACCGATGTTTATTATTTGACTAAAATCACCCTAAAAAACTAATATAATGTAATATAATGTTTATAAAACATTTTCTATAGCGCATAATGTCAGTGGTGATTATCTAAATATGCTTTTGTTATATTACCCATAATGCTTTGTTTAATCTCACTGCACAGACTGCACTGTAATGGAATGTTTTGGGAGAAAGTGACCATTTTAAACAAAAAAGCATAGAAAGAGAAATGGAAATAGGAAGAGAGAGATACAAAAAGGTAGAGGTGAATAACAAATCAGGCCCTTATTTAGAGTGTGCAGACTATTTCTGATCTTATAACGATGTTCCTCTGGATTTACAGCATGCCTCAGGAGACGGATGGCCAAATAAGATCATTATTATTTCCTTGGGCATGTTCTCTCCCTCCTTCTGTGCAAACTGTCATGGGATAACATTCTGAAAAATCGGCCTCACTAAAACACTACAGCTTTTCAGCGATGATGTATTAATCATAGAACTGGATTTGAACGGATGCGACGCTGAATTCAAACTCTGCTTAGATGAAATCCAGAGAGAGCACGGATACCTCAGAATGCAGGAAAGGGTTTTGTTGTTTACCTCTTTGATGAAATCAGTTGTTTGTCCTCAATAAGCCCCAGAAGTCTGTTGTCTGTAGCTGTGTTTCGATTCTCATGGTCCCTTTGCAGTGTTCATAGCTCCCTACACACATTGAGAAGGGGGTATTTGTTAAAGTCACCAGAATTTGTTAATTTAGAATGCCCTGCAATGGCTTGAGATGACACGGTTTAATAAAGATAAATGTAATTTGAGTTACCATACTATCATATGCAAAAAAGAAAGTTAAAAAATGTATGTATTATATACTTTATGCACATACCATGTGTAACTTATTTCACTTTCCTTTGACAGCTGTCATTCATCTTACGACATAATGACTGCAGACAGCATTTTCAGTAAGATGATGTTAATAAATTCATGATGCACCAGCCTTTATTTTCAGTTTTTTAACAGGTTTCATTAGGACAGGAATGCAGTGACCTCTCCTCCATGTGGGTGGAAAGCTGTCTGAACAACCACACTTTAATATATTCCACAAGCTGCCAACAATTAAATCGTAAGCTTTCAGGTATAACGGCACTTTTTCCACTTGGCTAAGCCGTGTGTCAGAGAAGAGCTGCTAACGTATGAGCTTAGTAAATGATACATTCTGTTCACTAACACCTACACAATTATGCTTTACTTTGTTTGTCGCTGAGCATGAGTCAACTTTTAAAAGTGGTTTATTATTAATATGTAAACTTTTGAAAAGTGTGTGTATATATATAATTTATATATTCACACTCACATACTGACTTTTTTACAATATTTAAAAAAAAAATGCAGCAATGACTGTTTTAAACAGTTTTATGCTACACTGTCACGTCTCATATTACATGCTTAATTAAACAAGTTATATTGCTCCTAAATGGAAATGCGAGGTCAAGTTGAGTGCATTGCATTGTCTGTTTGGTTCCTCCCCATCCAAAATTCTGCCCTGGTGAACTTGTTTCGATTTTGTCAGTTTAGTGGTTTGTTCTCATCTGTAAGGATCCATTTCAAAACTCAGGGTCACTGTGTCCATCCTGGGACCGAAGCAAAGCTGATGTCCGTTGGGCAGGTAGGACCTTTGTTTTGGCCGTTTATGTTTTTAGACATGTTGACTTGCAGCATGCTGCACTCTGACACCTGCCTGCCAAAGCAAATAAAAGCAATTTCAGACTATTTAAACACCTCCGTGCTCTCTACGTCTCTCTGCGGGATTCTCACAGGCTAGAAAATAAAACATACTTGATACGTGAAAGACTTGCGTAGCTTGACTTTAGCCTGCTTGACTGACATGAAAGCAACCAACCACAGTTTATTATTATTTGCTTTTACATGCCGTTTAGGGGCAGTGTTATCTGAAAAAGATTATAATGCATGTGTCAGCTTGAGTATAAGGAGAAGTTCACTATTATATGGGCTGTATTGTGCCCTTCAAGGTGGTATTTATTTGCAGAAGTGCACTGGGATTAGTCTTTCCGTGTCACAGTCTATAAAAACACAGTTGAATTGCCTCTTTTAGAGATTAATGACTGTCTACAGCTTCAGGTTTAATCTGACTGGAAGGTCTGACATGGTGTGGCTTTGCGAAGCAGCCGTTTATTGCCACTGGAATGATCTGATCACACTTCTATTACAGAAAGTGTCATCTTGATAAATGGGATTCACTCTGGAGTGACATGTGCTCTATGTGTTCTTAATAGGAGAGAGATTGTGAGGTCAGTGCTTGATTTACAGCTATTTTAAGGCTTCAGATCTGTTTATTGTTTATTGGAAAGAGATGTCAGGATGAAAGGAGGATGCGTTTGTGAGCCTCTTAACAATGTGAGGAAAGAATCCAGTTTATGCACCCAGATTTATTGTGTGATTTATGGTGTTGGAGAAACAAGAGCATGTAGCATTTGAATTGCACAGTCAGCATTTGTAAACAAAAGTTTCAGTTGCTGGAATATTTGACAGCTTTTGACTTCTGGAAACACCACCAGTTAATCTAGTTAAGCTGAGTTTAGGCCTAGTATTACTTATATACTAATATATTATTTATTAATATTTTGAATTAGCATTTATTTGTATATGTTTCTATTTTCTTTTAAATTTTAGCGCAAGTTTTAGTAATTTCTTTAATGTTTTTGTTAATGTTTTTTAAAAAAAAATCTAAATTATTTCAATATTTTTCTTTTTAATCATTTTAGTACTTCAACTTTATTTGTTTCATTTATTGCACATACGATGCGTTTTTTATAGATGGCATATATTTTCAGTTTTTTTTTAGTTAAGGTTCATCAAATTTTTATATTATTGTTTTTTTTTAGCTTTATTATTAAATTATTTTTAATAGCTTTAGTTTGTTTTAGTTTCTATTAACGATCACAGCACAGGCCATAATTTATGGCTACATTTTGAATGGCTGTCAAACAGTAATCTGCTTTTTTCTGATGGATTTTGTAGTAAAAATATCTACCAGCACAGGCTAGCTAGCTCATGCTACTCTGTTGTATGTCATGTTACTTTTGAAAAAAAGCTGGCTAAAACCAGTCTCAGCTGGATTAAGCTGGTCTCCTAACCTGGCCAAGTTAGTTTTTTTTCTTTCAATTCTTTCAATTTATCAATATTATCAGCACATAAACAACATATTTGTTTCTCTCTTTAGAGCTGTTTTAATGGACCAATTACAGCAATTTGTGATAACTAGATAAGGATTAAAACAAATACAAAGCAATAAGACAAAGAAACATCTCAAGATTTGACTGCATCCAATGTAGTTTTCAGCTTTCCGACCTTTTTAGTACCCAATAACATTTTCAGCCCACAAAACAATTACAATTCACAACTGATTATCTTCATTCTGCCTTCTCCCTGTTCACTGGCACCTTACTATAGGCTGATCCAATAATAAATAAGAGCTGCAGCTCCCGCTGAGAGTTTGACTGTGCGTTGGTTCCCGAAAGCCATCTCCAAATCTCTGATCCCTTTAGGATTCATCTGCCATTTACAGTCTGTGTCAGTGATGTTCTTTTTATCTTATACTGTCTTCACTGTGTCGCCTAGCTAGATCCTGTTAGAACACATTGTCATCCAATTCCCTAATTAGGGAGTAAAAAACACACTCAGATCTCAAGCTGTTTGAAAGCAGAAATAACAGTATGTCTCTGAGGTATCTGCTCTTCTGGGGTTCACAGTCTTCCTAGGGCTTTATTGTGAGATGTATAGGATGTACTATGAAGGCAAAATAAACCTTGATGATTGTTTCTGGTTGTCACAAGACACTTTAAAAGGGGTAGTTTGGCTATAAATGAAAATCTGTCATCATTTACTCACCCTCAATGTTATTCTAAATCCATTTGATTTTCTGACTTCATGTGGAATATTGAAAGGAGGATTTTGAGTTGAGAGCAACATGAGGGTGAACAAGTGATGACAAGTATCATTTTAAGGCCAACTGCTCCTTTAAGACTGATTTAGCAAAACACACAATTATAGAGACATGAGTGTTAGCATAAGAGAGTCTACACATTTGCAACTAACTTCT